>NW_026652286.1:33521391-33689886 GCF_009828535.3 Hylobates moloch | reverse complement strand
GAATGTAATAGAGTGTTGAAAGAAGTTCAACTCTAGAGCCTGAGAGACCTGAGTTCAAATCCTGAATCTACAGCTCTGCTCTATGACCTCTCTAAGGCTCAGTTTCTTCTTTCTTGGAAAAGGGGAATAATAATATTACCCACTTTGGTGGGTGAATCAAATGAGATCATTCTAGGAAAATCAATTAACATGATGTCTAACATATCAGTACTTAATAAACATTAGTAATTATTATTAGGGTAACATTAGAGAAGCTGATCTTCAACTGAATCTCAAGGGCTGCAGAAAGAGCAGTCTGGGCAGAGCATGAATAATGGGACAGGGCAAGGAAAAGTGAGCTATAATCTGGGAATGACAAGAAGTTCTGGATTGCTAGTGCAAGGTTAGGGCTTGAGATGAAACAAATGAATCATCATCTAGATGCCCTTCCACGCCAGTTTGGGACTATGGGCTTTATCCTTTTAGTAACCGCAAGCAGAAATTGTTTTTTGGTTTTTTTGGCAAGGGGAGAGGGACACCGAAGAATTTTAGATTAGGCAACAACATGATGATTAAATTTTCAACTTAGGAAGGTAACTCATTAATATGGAAGAGCTTGGAGAAGATAAGAACAGAGGCAGGAAGGCTGGGTAGGAGATTGTGGCATGAACTCCAGTGAGAGATGAGGAAGGTTGCTCATCAGGAGATGAATGCCACAGACATCAAAGAGCTAGCAACTGATGAGTTGGATGCAGGGGCTGAGTAGGACTCTGAGGCTTTTTGCTTGGCTGCACGTGGTGGACCAGTGGTCCGTTGAACCCTCTGCTGTCTCCTCATCCCACCACTGCCCTCTCCTCTCTCCTCTTCCCTCCTTAGCTAAGCTCATCATCTCAGTAACACTTCTGCCATAGCCCATAACTTCTTTGCCTCTTGTCCTCACACCAATCTAGCAAAACTCCAGCCCTGAATAAACACGTCTTTTCTCTTCTTTATGCTTACATCTGAGCCCTGCACCTGGAAAAAGTGACATTTCGGTGCAGATTGGCCAGTTCACATCATGCTAATTTCCTAGAGCTGCTGTAAGAAATTGCCACATATTTCGTGGCTTAAAGCAACAGAAATTTAATTATTTTACAATTGTGGAGTCCAGAAGTTCAAAATTCATCTCACTGGACCAAAATTAAAGTGTCAACAGGACCACACTCCCTCTGGGGGCTCTAGGGCAGTGGTCCCAAACCTTTTTGGCACCAGGGACTAGTTTCCTGGAAAACAGTTTTTCCATGGGCTGCGGTAGGGGGAATGGTTTCAGGATAAAACTGTTCTACCTCAGATCATCAGGCATTAGGTTCTCATAAGGAGTACACAACCTAGATCCCTTGCATGTGCAGTTCACCACAGGGTTTGCACTCTTATGAGAATTGAATGCCGCCACTTATTTGACAGGAGGTGTATTAGGGTTTTCTAGAGGGACAGAACTGATAGGAGATATATATATATGAATTTATTAAGAATTAACTCACACAATCACAGGGGCCCACAATCAGCTGTCTGCAAGCTGAGGAGCAAGGAGAACCAGTCCAAGTCCCAAAACTGAAGAACTTGGAGTCTGATGTTCAAGGATAGGAAGAATCCAGCATGGGAGAAAGATGTAGGCTGGGAGGCTAGGCCAGTCTCTCCTTTTCACATTTTCTGCCTGCTTTATATTTGTTGGCAGCTGATTAGATGGTGCCCACCTAGATTAAGGGTGGGTCTGCCTTCCCCAGCGCACTGACTCAAATGTTAATCTCCTTTGGCAACACCCTCACAGACACACCCAGGATCAATACTTTGCATCTTTCAATCCAGTCAAGTTGACACTCAGTATTAACCATCACAGGAGGTGAAGCTCAGGCGGTAATGCTGGCTCACCCCTGATCTCCTGCTGTGTGGCCCGGCTCCTAACAGGCCACAGATTGGGGGTTGGGGACCCCTGCTCTAGGGACAATTTGTTCCTTGCCTCTTGCAGCTTCTGGTGGCTGTCAGCAGGCTTGTGTTGTGGCTGCATCACTCTACTCTCTTCCTCCATCCTCACATGGCCTTCTCCTTGTCTCTGTCTCAAAGCTCCCTTTGCCACTCTCTTTTAAGGATACATGTGATTGCATTTAGGGCTTCCAGATAGTCTAGAATAAACATCTCCTCTCAAGATCCTTAAATAAATTATATCTTTTGCCATATAAGGTACTATTCACACTTTCTGGGGATTAGAAGTGAATTTGCAGTAGCCCCTTTGTGTCTGCAGGTTCTGCATCCACTGATTCAGCCAAAAATACTGGAAAAATAAAAATTAAAAATTAATACAGATTTTAAAAATATAGAATAACAACTATTTACAAAGTATTATATCATATTAGATATTATAAGTAATCTAGAGATACTTTAAAATATACAGAAAGGAGTATATGGAAGGAGTAGCTGTGGATTTTGATATTCACAGGAGGATGCTGGAACCAACCCCCAACAAACACCAAGAAATGGTTGTATTTTGCGGGGACATTTTTCTTCCTACCATTTACACTTATGCAGGACCACTGACCTTGGAGGGCCCTTGACCTGCCTGGCAATCTGACCGAATTACGCTGGAAGGCTCATTCTCCCACTTTCCCTAATGCTGATTCCTTTCATTCCTGACCCACCTATGGGTCACATCACTCTTCCCACATCACTCTCAACAAGTGACCTTGTTGTTTTCTCTATGGGGGGAAAAGAAAAGAAAGAAAAAGAAATCCCTGGACCTGGACCAGAACTTCTTAACTTGTTGCTAAGGTTAATAAACTTACCTGCATCTTTCCTCACTTTTTCTCCTACTAAAATAATAGATCTCTCCCTCCTTGTCCTGAGACCATCTCTACTCAAGCTCTGGATACCACTCTCTCCTGCTTCCTCAGGAACCTTAAATGGCCAATCACCCCACGTTTGTTTTGTAGAGTCAGCCTTTTCTTCTTGATAAGGTCCTTCCCTTCAGCTCAAGTTTTAAAACTCTTCCTTCAAGAATTTTCCTTCTTAAAAGAACAATTTAAAAACCTCACAACAAACAAAATTCAACCCCTAGCCAATCCATCACTGAGTCCTGCTGATGGTACCTTGTATCTTTCTAATTCACCAACTTCTCCCCTTCTCAGCCTGCTATGAGTCCAGTCTGTCATCATATACTCCTGGACGACCATAGTAACCTTTCTGCATCCATTTTTGGCACCTCACAGTTGCTCTCTAAGCTGCCTTCGGCTGTGTGTGATTGGTATGTGAGCTCCATGAGGTCAGGGACTTAGTTCCATTCATGTGTTCGCTGTGTCCTCATCATCTTGAAAAGGGCCCAGAACACAGTAGGTGTTCAATAAATGTTTGTTGAAGGTATTCAAATAATTTATCACTAATTTCAGGAGGAAGACAAAGTTGTTTAACAGCCCAAAAGGCCCAGAAAGGCCTGACCCCTACTCATCTCTCCACCTCATCTTGTGTCATCTTCCCTTGTTCCCTGAGCTCTAGACACATTGGTCTTCTATGAATGCTCCCAGTTTTCTCCTGGCCCAGGGTATGTGTAGAGAAATGTTTCCTCATTGTTTAGAACATTCCGCTCTGTCCTAACCCAACTTTTCCTAATAAATACCACTCAGCCTTCAGATCTCAGCTCTTATATAGCAAGTTGCTTCCTTGGAAAAGCTTTCCTTAGCACCGTTATATGCTCTGTTACGTTCTCGTTGCACATATATCTGTCATAGAAATTTCCCAGTAAGAATTGTGTTCATATTTGGTGACTATTTGATTCATGTCTGTCTTGGTCCATTCAGACTGCTATAACAAAATATCTTAGACTAGGTGATTTAGAAACAACAGAATTTATTGCTTACAATTCTAGAGGCTGAACAGTTCAAGATCAAGGCACCAGCAATTTGTTGTCTGGTAAGGACCTGTTCCCCATAGATGGCACCTTCTTGCTGCATCTTCATGTGGAGGAAGGGCAAGAGAGCTCACTCAGGTCTCTTTTATAAGGACACTAATTCCATTTATGAGGGTGGAGCCCTCGTCACTTAATCACTTCCCAAAGGTTCCACCTCTTAATACTATCACGTTGGGTATTAGATTCAACACATGAACTTGAGGGAGGGGGCTGTCAACATTCAGACTGTATCAATGTCTGTCTTTCCCATCAAATGAGGACAGGGGCCACTATATTCCCAGTGCTTAGCATAATGTCTGACACACAGAGATGCTCAATAAGTAGGTACTGCAGGAACAAATGAAGGGATAATGGAATAATGGCAAGGCTGAGATCAGATACAGGAAGAGAAGGTTTAGTGGAAGGGTCACAACTCAGTTTTGCCCATGTTGGAGGGCCCCGCAGGTAATTCAGCTGGAGGGGTGCACTCTTATTTGGGAATTTGGGCTGGGGGCTCAGGACAGAGGGCAGGCTGGATATCTAGACTTAGGTGGTTGGCAACTCCGTAGTAGACACAAAAGATTGGTGATATAAGAGGATTCATGTCTAGAGATGAGAGGGGGATGGGATTAAGGGCAGACTGGGAGCTCAGAAAGGAAGAGCCACAGATTAAAAAAAGATGAGCTCAGTGTAGAGATGTAAAGGAGGGACGAGGTTGAGAGGTACGTGAAGCAGCAGGTGATGCCAAGTGAAGGTGAAGCAGGCTTGGGGTAAAATGAGGGATTGGGGAGAATCAGGAAGGTTTAGATTTTCTGAGAGGAAAAAAAATCTCCTGCTGGCCTAGGCCAAGCAGGTGACCTGCATGAGTGAAGTGTGTTTACCTGTGTGCATGGAATACGTGTGTCATAGGGAACACCACACCGCTCTCAATGTGAATTCCTTCTCAATAGATCGCCTGGCATCTTTTTACAGCAACCCAAACTCTCTGAGGCAGGTAAGACAGGTGTAATAATCTTTCTTTTCTAGGTGCAATATTAAGTTGGACTCAAATCCTAGGCCAATGCTATTTCCACCAAACCACACTATTTCACTGGGCTCTAGCCAGCTTGTCTGGAGCTTGAAGACATATTACTGTCTTCTTTCAGCATTTCTGTCTACTGCAGATGAAATTGGCCTCCAGCCAGAGAAAAATAAAATGCCCTTGATAAACAGCAATATAGTAGGATCATAGCTCTAGGAAATTGTGATGCTCCTTGTAACATTCCCCTCTTTTTTTCTTTAATGGGGAGTCCTTAAGAATCAATTACATTTTCCTAATTAGTGTGGGTGATCAGGACAGACCAGAACCAAAATATTATTAATAGAATGTGCCTCCCATCCTCAGCAGCTGGGTTTGGGTAGCACATGCAGCCCCAAGGAAGAGCTCAGCCCTCTCCACTCTGTGGATTTGAATTCGGCTGTAGAGGCTCAGAAGAAAGAGAACTGGACTCTACTGAAAACCACGTTTCTACATGAGTTTTCATTCTTCATTCAAATTTTAGCAAGTTTTAGGCTTCGTGATTTCTAGACATGGCTCACTATTGTGTTAGACAATTTTTCAGGTAACCATATAACAAGGTACTGCGGTTCTTATTCTTAGAATCTAAGGAAAGCTATGTACTGTGTCATCAGAAAAATGCACTCACACACACAATTTTGCTTGTATTTCAGGGATTTCTCCAACTTTCTGAGGCCTGTCCATGGCTGACTCCCTCTCTAGTTTAGGAGGCCCTCAGTCCACTCATGGATTCCTACCGCAGCCTCCCAATAGGTCTCTCCTCTTTGCTCTCTGACTTTCCATTCTTTTGCTAAGTTAAAAATTTCCTATTGTTCTCAAGTCAGCCCAAATTCTTCTACATGGCTTATGGGGCCCTTCATGATCTGGCAACTACCTCACGTTTCCCCACTGTAGGCACGTAGAGGCGGGGGCAGTGAGGGAGGTTTGAGGAGAATGTAACTCAGTAAGGATCTGATGGACAAATAAGAGTTAGATAGTGGAGGAGGATGGAAGAAGAGGAGTGTTGCTTGGAGAGGCCTGGAGGTGAGAGTGAACCCTAAAGAACAAGAAAGGAACATGACATGGGCTTTGGAACACAACATCTCAGATGTGATTCCTGACTCTCCTGCTTATTAACCAGGTGACCTTGGGCAATTCTTCAAATCTCAGTTTCCCCGTGTGTAAAATGGCAGTAATAGTAACCTCAAAGGAAGGGTGTGAGGGCTGCAATGCATAATGTGTGGAAAGTGCTTAGCAGAGTCTGGCAGGTAAACAATGGATGGGTGGGCTGCAGTGAGATACCAACTCATGCGATGGGGTGCCTAGCCATGAATGCCATGTAGAAGGGAGTTCGTTGACACTTTGCCTCCTCTTTACCAGTTAGGACTTGCTGGCCAGCCTTCCAGAGGTCTAACACTGAACGCTGCCAGCCTCTCCCGCTGGCTGCAGGGCCTCCTTGTGCCAAAAGTGATTGCAGCTCCAGACAACTGAACCCCACTGACAGATACCTCCCATCCTAACACCCACCCTAACCTTTCACCAAAGGCCACAGGACCAAGATAGGAAGGCTGAGACTGTGCCACAGCAGGGCTTCCTATGACCCCAAATGGGAGTCAGCTTTTGACTCTGGTGAGATACATTGGAGAACTAGATTAACACCAGATTCCTCATAGAGCAACTTGGTTGTGCCAAGCATTTTCTCAGTGGCAACATGCAAGCTGCATTTATCCTGTGTAGTAGGGAATGAGACTTTTCTCCATAAAGGCATCATCACATACTGCAGCCTTCTAAGGGTTAACCATTTTGTCCACCGATTTGGCAAAAACAGACTCGTCTTTCAGGATTCAGCTCAAAGTCACTTCCTCTGTGAAGCCACTCCTGTGCCTCCTCCCCCATCCCAACACCTAGTAGTAGCCAAGCCCTCCGGAGGCTTCTGCTGTCTGCCACTGGGGAGAATTTCCCTTTTATTTCTACCTCTTTGTCTCCCTCTGCTAGACTGCAAGTCCTTTGAGGGCAAAGCATGTTTTAATCATCCTGGACTCCCCAGGGTCCAGGACAAAAATTGGCTCTCGGTAGTTAATTAATAAGTGTTAAAAAAAAAAAAAAGGGCATTTTATGCCCTTTTCCTTCGTTATTAAATATTAAATATTCCTATTTACATATTCTGCCTTACTGAAGAGGTGTTGCTCATCCCAGCACAAAATGGTCCCTGATGACTGTACTCTGATATTTCTTACATTCTTTCCCTGTGGGTCTGTTTCTAACGGCAACCTCATGTTCTAAATGTAATTTCACACATGTTACTAAATCACTTTGCTTCAGCCTGAACCTAGGATGTTGCTTCTCCTTCAAAATAAGATGCCAGCTGGGAATATAGATCCAGGCAGTCCCAGAAGCCCCATGCTAACAACTTCTGCTAATTCTTAGGCTGATTATGTGGATTATTGAATAGATCATCTTTCTGCTTTTTATCCTTTAAACTCTCTCTGCTTGGCCTTGTCTGTTTCATCAGTAAAGGTGGGAATGGGGAACACAGAGACTGTGAAATCTAAACCTACTCTACCCCACTTCCATTTGGTGAGGTTTTGGAATAAAAAAATCTACTCTATTAGTAAAGAATGATAGTCATTTTAGAGCCATTCTCTGAGTAAAACTGTCAATTAATAAACTTGGCCATTCTGTTTGGGGAATAAAAGAAAGGAGGAGGGAGTTAAGGAGCTTATTTCCCCCAGTTCTCTAACTCACCAATGGGTTTGTGGCTGCAGTTGCCTGAAGTCCCATTGACTGTGTTGCCTGCCTGTTGAGTAGGATCTTCTGGGGTACATACAACTTAAATGTAGTTTTGAAAGTTGCTTGTCTTTCTCTCAGGTCATATTGCTAATATTGTATACATTGCCAATTGAGCAATCAGTTTACCAGCTAGAGGAAATCTGGTTCACTAGATTTACTGAGCACCTGCTGTATACCAGGCTCTAGACTGGGTGCCCTGTCTCCTTGACCTCTAATCTTCACAAGCAATCTAGGAAAAGTGTTATGAACATTTTAGAGATGAAGGAGGAGACTCAGAGAGGTTATTTACTTCTTGCTTAAGCCCATACAGCAATGATTTCCCAAACCTGTAGGGTGTTTCTTCCTTGGGTGTTTTGTAGCGGGGAGAAAGAAAGTCAAAGCCCGTTTCCATTATCGTGGATTTTAGGGAAAGGGGAGCATTAAACATAGTAATCAGAGAAGGCTGGTTCTTCTGAAGCTTCTGACTATCATCAAATTGGAAGTTAATGCTGGGGGAGAAGCTCTGTGTGAAGGACCCACATACTGCCATCTCTGGCCCAGCCCAAACTGCCTTGGCTTACCTGAGGCTGCCAGTGACTTCTGGCTCCTAGATCTTCATCTTGCAGCTAAGTGGACAAGGTGGGTGCAGCCCAGTGCCTTATGTCTGTGCTGTAGCTTCTTAACAGCAAGTGAGATGGCAGCAGGCATGGAAGGCCATCAGTGGGAAGGGAAAGGAGGGGTTGCCATAGACCAAGGAGGGTGACCACAGCATTCCACAGATTCAAAAATGCCCATTTTTAACATTGTAGCATTTTACAAGTCAGAATGCATCTTACAATTGATATGTACATGAAATGTAGGATTCCTTCTCCAGATAAACTGTTAGTGCATCACTGATACCTCTTATACTCAATGGCATCCTGGATTCGAGGAACTATGGCAGGTTTCAACTTATGTGTCAATTCTGATCAAGTGGTGGAGACTATCTGGAGTTTGGGAGGAGAAAGGTCTGGTGCTGTGTCCATGGCAGTGGGGAACAACAATAAACTGAGTGGGGCATCACTGTGCATGAGAGATGGCATAAAATCCTACTGTCAGGCATTTGCGCCTTCATCCAATATCTTTGGTATTAAATGGAGGAACACCAGCCATATCTTCAATTGTAAACTAAAGGACACAAAACACAGGAAGCATTTCCAAGGGACCAGGTCAGAGGCCTGCCTCTTCTCATGCAGATTTGTGACTTTAAATGTCTCATTGTATAGATGTTACTATTACTGGCCTTATGGATTTTTACCCTTCTTCTATTGTAAACAAATGTGTCTTTGTGTATGTGTGTGCATGTGCACACACACACTTGTCTGTCTATGGAGAAAATCTTAGTAAGCAGAATTCTGGGCAGGCCTCATTTTTAATGGGCACAACATGGTCTACTTAACCTCTCCCCATTGAGGTTTGGCTCAAAGATTATTTCTTGTTTCTTATGAGTGTAAATACTCAGAAAAACCTGTTTGACCAGTGTCATAGTCCATTCATGCTGCTATAACAAAATGCCACAGATTGGGTTATTTATAAAGAATAGAAATGTATCTCTCACAGTCTGGAAGCTGAGAAGTACAAGATCTAGGTGCCAGCAAGTTTAGTGTCTGGTGAGGACTGTTTTCTGCTGCCAAATGGTGCCTTGTTGCATGCTCTAGAGGGGACAAGCACTGTGTCCTCAGGTGGTAGAAGGGATAATACAAGCAGTTTCATCCCTTAAGACCTTTATAAGGTCACTAATCCCATTTATGAGGGCTCTGCCCTCATGACTTAATCACCTCCTAAAGACTCCACCTCTTAATAGTATCACATTGAGGCTGGGCACGGTGGCTCATGCTTGTAATCCCAGCAGTTTGGGAGGCCGAGGCGGGTGGATCACGAGGTCAGGAGATCGAGACCACAGTGAAACCTCCCATCTCTACTAAAAATACAAAAAAAAAAAATTAGCCGGGCGTGGTGGCGGACGCCTGTAGTCCCAGCTATGCGGGAGGCTGAGGCAGGAGAATGGCGTGAACCTGGGAGGCAGAGCTTGCAGTGAGCCGAGATTGTGCCACTGCACTCCAGCCTGGGCGACAGAGCGAGACTCTGTCTCAAAAAAAAAAAAAAAAAAAAAATAGTATCACATTGATTATTACTTTTCAACATATGAATTTTAGGGGACATTCAGACCATAGCCACAGGGAATGCTTTACTTATGTTTTAAATTAGTTTATTAAGATGGTTTCCGAGAAACATAAACATGCTTAAGGTTTCTGATAATTTCTGAATTGATATGTCAAAGATGTAGTTGATTGACACTTGTTAACTATGGGTAAATTTAAACTCAGTAATAAAGCTTTTGTGTTTCCATTACCAAAGAACAAGAAACTATTAGAGTTAATTCATTGCACATTTATGTTGGCTGTTTGGCGATGTCCTTGTTAGGAATGGAGTGAGTCATGCTGCCCGAATGCAGTGTGTCAGAGGCTCAGGGTCTTAGGGACAATATCTCGGCTCTAGGTCACCTTTGACTTTACCTGCCTTATCTGACCGGCTCATAGCAGGCTGGGGTAAGTTCATGTTGCCACGACTCTAGGAGGGATCTCTGAAGTGTCAAGTTCTGCCTTTTTCTCTCATGGTTCAGTGCAGATGGCCGCAGAGGGCAGGGTAGTTGATGACTTATTCTCTGGAGTCATCCAATCTTGGGATTAATTCTTTTATATTCATTTGCTGGGAAGGGAAGGGAAGAAGCTCTGATGGCAGTTCCCTCTTCCTAGACTCCCTGCTAGTGGTGCCTCAGGAATTTCCTTTCTTTTTGGGTATAACTTTCCTTTCTTTCCTTCCTTTCTCAGTGTTTACTATTTGTGGGAGCATGTACTAAGTGCTAAGCACTTTACACACGTGATCTCATTTAACTCAGTCCGTTTAACTGAACCGCCAAGAGGCTAAGTGGCTTACAAAACCAGTTCTATGATCTTTACATTTTTACTTGTGCAAACGTGTGAGAAGGTTTAACTGGTGAAACATCTGTCAGGTGAAGACTGATGTGCTTTCTATGTGTCAGCAAGAAGGCAGAAGTATATCCATCTAAGTATACATTTATATCAAAATAATTTATTTGGACCCATGTAACTATAGCATTGATTATTGTTTTCTAAATTTGATTAGCAGACAACTGAACATACTATTCATTTGTTGCTAATGGGTACTTTAAAACAAGTTCTCAGAGTAAGGGTTTTTTTTCTGTTATATTTTTATACTCACATTAAAAAAAGAAATATATACCCAATCTTGTTCAAAAAGAATTTAGGGTAGCTCATATCTGGTTTAATCTAAAATTAATACTTTAAAAATGGAATTTTAAAATGATAATTTTAGTAGTGTTTTGGAGACTGAAATTGGGAAAGTCAAGAAGCTGGCTGTTGACTCACACTATTGGTTTCACATCGCAGAAGATAATGTGCCATTTTTTTCATTTCAATTCAGGCAACGCTTCCTGATCAACTACTGAGTGCTGGGCACTGCGTGTGGCCAGTAAGACTTCCATGTGTTGCACAGTAGCTGACAGCAGATCAACAGACATTTGCTACCACGATGGACACAGGGCACTCTAACTTTGCAAAGCAGCCTTTAGGGCCTCTTTTCAGGCACCCAGAGATTGCTACGGTGTAAGGGAAACTTTCGTATGTTCCAGGGCTGGTGTCAGGCCCATTTTCATTGGCAATGACCTTCCTGGCATATGCTGCATTTTCCTATGTTGGTGACAAATTTAATTTTACTCTCCCAAGGTATTAAGGAAAATATTACAAACCACTTTTCAAGTTGAAATTGAACAAATGACCAGGTATAACGGGTTCAGGACCCCAAAATAATGTCATTGTTTCTTTTTTTTTTTTTTTTTTTGAGACGGAGTCTCGCTCTGTTGCCCAGGCTGGAGTGCAGTGGCGCAATCTCGGCTCACTGCAAGCTCCGCCTCCCGGGTTCACGCCATTCTCCTGCCTCAGCCTCTCCGAGTAGCTGGGACTACAGGCACCTGCCACCACGCCTGGCTAATTTTTTTTTTTTTGTATTTTTAGTAGAGACGGGGTTTCACCGTGGTCTCGATCTCCTGACCTCGTGATCCGCCCGCCTCGGCCTCCCAAAGTGCTGGGATTACAAGCGTGAGCCACCGCGCCCGGCCATTGTTTCTTTAAGCATTGTCATTGAGTTGAAAGCCACGGAGATCACAAATAAAAAGAGTTAGGCTCATATTCTGAAGATCCCCAGCTCTTTAATTTAAAAAGAATCGGTGTCAAAATGTTTTGTTTTAATTACATCATTGTTTTCAGACTATGCTTTAAAGAATTTTAAAATTAGCTTAGTTTTTTAGTAATCTGTGAATAAAGCTTCTCTTCTCTTGTGCCTGCCTTAGAGATGGACTGACTTGCAAAATGCAGCTTATATTCTTAGAGAACTTAGTAGTGCTTAAATCGTGTTCATATTCATCCTGTCATTTGAGCTCTGTGACAGCCTTGTGATGGAGACAGAACTGGATTCTTACCCAAATTTTACAGATGAAAAGTGAGAGGTTGAACAACTTGCCTAAGGCCACCTCGCCTAAAGCAGCAGGGCCATTTGAGCCCTAGTTCAGGCATATTTCATTGGGCACACTGTCTTTCCAAATATGTGCAAAATTGGACGCTTGAATAGAAGACCTTCACCAAAACCCTGCTTACTATTTGGCTATTTCAAAAGTTAATTGTTGGATTTGCTGGAACTACCTAAGTGTCTTGAAAAATATGTGCATTCTGATAATGGATGCAATACATCAACTAAGTATTTTTAGACCCCTTGTGTTTTTACACTTGTTACATCTTTGTAATGTATTGATCAAACTAATGAGTCAGACTATTTGGAATGAGCAGCTCAGTATTATTTAATGCTGCATTTCTTATATTTTATTGATCACTTGCCTGATTGATTAACTTATACTATACTTGGTTTTAAGAAGACTTTGCTGGAGCTACTGAACAATTCTTTAGCTCACTTTTCTTATGAAATAACCATGGAACAAGGTACTATTTAGAGTCTTTGGGTCTTGTTGCTAATTTGTGGGTAGAAAATGTAAGATATATTTCAATACATGGATATAATCCATTTACAAGTAGCTAGAGGGCCTCTGTTCAAATTTGACCACCTTTCAGACAATGAGCTTCACTTCTCAACTCTGCAGGAAGCCCTTAGTAGGTCCCAAATGGAAATGAGATCTACTCTGTCATAACCATCAAGCCTGAGACTTTAAGGCGTCCAGGTAGTCACTTGGGAATGAAGAAGCAAGGATAGATTCAATCAACATTTCAGAGGTAGAAATTGGCTTGTTCGATTTAGAAATGACATGGAAATATCTAGTTTAATGATGCCAGTAACTGAGAGACCAACGGAGGGGCAGGGGCTGAAGGAAGGGGCTGGATTGAGTTTGAAATATTGTATCCTTCTCCTGAGGAGATTGTAACTTGGTTTGGGAATGTGGAGTTGACAGGGGTGAGAAAAGATAAGTAAACAAATGACTAAACTGCAGTATAAGGCCAGAGACGGAGATCTGCAGAGCATGCTGGGAGAACAATTTGTGGAGGCTGAGAAGTCAGAGAAAGCCTCCTAGTGGGAATGACACATGGGCTAAATTGTAGAAGAATTAATTAGGGAGAGTGTAGCACAGGGCATTCAATGCAGTAAGGGCAGTCTATACAAAGGCTCCGACGGTACAACAAGAGCCAGTAGACCAGGCAAGTTCAGTGGGCTGAGGGTTTAGGATGGTTGAAAGATTTGACAAGAAGCAGCAGCTCAGTCATGAAGAGCCTGGTAATAGCAGCCAGCACTTGTAAGCATTTACTGCAAGCCAGGCATCGCAGAATAGTTCAGAATATGTTTAGAAGGTAGAATTGTCAGTATGTGGTGACCAGTTGGACTTGGGGTAGAAAAGAGAAGTACAAGTCCAAGGAGACTCCCAAGTTTCTGCCTTGACCAAGACAGAGTTTGAATGAGAAGCCTAGTTATGAGGGAGAAGGTTTGGTTATGAAGGCTCCATTTGGGACCTGTACAATTCAAGGTCCCTTTAGTCATCCGTAGTATTTAGATGTATGGACTCTGAGACCAGACTGCTCTGGTTTGAATCCTAGCTCAGCCACTTAGGAGATTTATGACCATGGGTAAGTTACTTAATCCCTCTGTGCCTCAGTTCAGTTTCCTCACTAATAAAATGGGAATAATGGCACTTAACCTTATAGAGTAGTTGTGATATTTAAATTTTACATAAAATTATATATATTATATATTATATGTAATTTTATAATATGTAGAATTATATAAATATACAATTTATATAAAATCAGATATGATTATATAATTTAGGTTCTAGATCATAACAGCACTTGATAGCTTATTCATTGTTATTAATTATTATCATTATATAGTTCTGAGACTCAAGAGAAGGACCTGGGTTGACAACATCAAGGTAGAGTATTATATATGATCATTATGTATCTGTTGGGAGGTATTTGGCTATAAGAAACAGAAAATCCAATCATGGCTTTTTTTTTTTTTTTTTTTTTTTTTTTTTTGAGATGGAGTTTTGTTCTGTCGCCCAGGCTGGAGTGCAGTGGCGCAATCTCGGCTCACTGCAAGCTCCGCCTCCCGGGTTCACGCCATTCTCCTGCCTCAGCCTCTCCTAGTAGCTGGGACTACAGGCGCCTGCCACCACGCCCGGCTAATTTTTTGTATTTTTAGTAGAGACAGGGTTTCACCGTGGTCTCGATCTCCTGACCTCATGATCCACCCGCCTCGGCCTCCCAAACTGCTGGGATTACAAGCGTGAGCCACCGCGCCCGGCCTCAATCATGGCTTTTATCATGGGTTCTTTTATTGTTTAGCAAGGAGTTTGGAGATAAGTGGCTTCCACATTCTTTTAGCAGCTCAGTGACATTAGGTCCCTGGACCAGTAGCTCTGTGATTCACTCAGCCTTTCTCTTCTATTCCATAAAATGGCTGTGCTAGCTCCTCCGGTTCATAAATTGGCCACACTAGCTCCAAGCATGTCACCCTCACCGACAGTGTTCTAAATAGGAAAGAATGAGGATAGTGGGGGAAAACACTCTCCTCATAGGCCACTACCCCTTTTGTCAGAGAGGAAAATCCCAGAAGCCTCCTGGTTGATGTTTCTGTACATCTTATTAGCCAAAAGCATGTCACATGGTCACCTGAAGCTCAAGGAAGGGAACAGGGTAGCCATAATTGGTTTAGACCAGTCATGATTCAATCTCTGGGGTTGGACACTGTAAACCCTAAACAAATAGGGTCTTTTAGCAAAAGAGAAGGAGGGAATGGCTGCTGGGCCAGTAATTAAGAAATTCCACCACTCTAGGGAGGGAGGACATTTAGAGAAGAGGACAAGAGGAGAACCCAGGACTCCATGACATTCATAGGTCTTATAGGGAACAGGGCCAGGCAAGAGATTTCAAATGCCAAGGAAATAAGAAATCCAGGGAAGTACCCCAAAGGGAAGAGCTGGGGGAGAGGCATGTCTACAGGGGTACATCTGGCAGAGCTTTGAGCAGAATGAGGCTGTAAAAAGCTGTCAGAGTTGGCAGTGAGGAGATCAGAGTGACCATTGCCAGTGCAGATTCGGTGATGCCAAGGGTTAAGAAGAGAATGGTGATCTCTATCATATGCAGTTGGTAGGGGTGCAAATTGATCCAAAATTTGTATTAGTTTGGCACTGTGTGCCAAAATTTAAAATGCTCATACCCTTTAACTCTGAAATTTCGCTTCTGGGAATTAATTCAACTGGCCAATTTAGACAGGTGGAGGCTGATGTAAGTACGAGGATGTTGATTGCAGCCTTGTTTGTTATAGCAAAACAAAAAAAGAGGGCTGATTGATCTGATCTGAAAGCCCATCAAATAGGATTAATTATGATAAATGGTAGTACATCTTGGCAGTGGAATACCAGGAACAGTAGAAAAGAGCTGAAGTTCTGGAGTCCCACAGCCAGGGGTTAAATTCCGGTTCTGCCATTTACCAGCTGTGTGACGTCAGCTCTCTGGGAACATTTCTGGGACTCACTTTCTTTAGCTGTAAAATGGGATAATTATAGTACTAACTCATAGAGCTATAGTGAGGATTAAGGATGCTGATATAAGTGAAATACAGTGAATATTTCTGGCACAGATTATTATGCAGTAATTTAAAAAGATTCAGCAGATTTACATGTATGTTTATAAGATTGTTTATAAGATGTTAATAGAAATGAGGTTACAGAATATCACGATATAATGATCCAACAGGTGGTTTTATCTGGGAGGTAAAATCCTGGGCACAATTCACTTTCTACTTTATACCTATTTGTATTTTTTACCTTTAAAACAAAGGCGTTTAATGTCTTATTCACCTGGCCAACTATAAGCCACAGGAGGGAAGCCACCATTTCTGTTTTGTTCACCCAGTATATCATAATATCGGGCATATTACAAGCAAATGATAAATATGTGTTGAATGAATGTATGAAAAAATAGTAAGTTGTGTTTAGAAGGAAATTCCATAGGCCAAGAGTTCAAAGATGCAGTAGTTCTGCACCAACAAGTCCCAGGGTAGACCTCAGGGACAAGGCTGCAGAAATGAAGCAGAAGTCAGGGCTGAGGGTTGTATATTTTGGTCTTCAGTATGGATGCCTCAGCTTCCGAAACATGCAAAACCTGAGGAAGAAGAGGGAAAACAAGCCCCAAAGCAGCAGGATCCAGTCCCTGGTTCTGCTCAGCACTTCCCAAACAGGCTGAATCTGAGAACCAAATCACATTTTAGAATTGCAGGGCATTTTGGTGCCATTGAGTCATTTTAACTTCAGAAAACCCAAGGCCCTGGAAGGAGGAGTTCTCAAGTTCCCACAGGACCTGAGACGGCCCTGCACTGTTTCCCAATTCCTGCTCTAGTGCTGGCTCCTTCTTCCAAGGACTGAACATTGTAGATTTCTGATATAAATGAAGTTGTTTTCAGAGGATGTTCATTCATTTGACTCCTAAGAAACCCAGTTCTCTTAAGCACAATTCAATGGCTTGCGTCTCTGAAGTTCACTGATCACCCATCGCTCTTGCTCTTTATTTGTAAAGAACAAAGGGACTAGGGATGTAATTAACTCACCCACATTTCCCATTGTCCTTAAGTCTTTTGTGCAAGCATTGATTGTTGTTTTTATTGTTGAAAGCAGAATTGTTCTCCTGGCAACACACATCCAGAAAGAGAGCCTAGTGAGGGACTCAGCAGGTGAGGCTGTTGAAGTTTGACCTTACTGTTTGGAAGAATAAAAGAAAAAGCCAAAAAAAAGCACTAATTGAGCAGAGGGTCATTATGAGTTGGTTACTGTTCTATACTATTAAATGCTTTGGGAGAAAAGACATTTGGTTATTTTTAAGTGCATTTAGGAATTCAGAATATCAGTCAACTGAGCTCCCAAGTACAGGTCCTCAGGGGATTCAATTTAATGAATATTTAAGAACAACCTGTTGTTAACATATCACAATTAGCACAGGTAAATGGAGGATTCAAATGTGCTTCTGGTAAATAATCTGTTCTCACTTTTATATCTTAATCATTACTTACTCATACATTGATGTTTACTCTGAAGTTGTTTTGCTGGGAAGAAAGGATACACTTAGCAAAGTAAGATGATATGGCAGAAGAGAGCTTGAGATTTGGGATCTAAATATGACCGGATGGAATATTGGCTCTGTTCATTAGTACAGTTGTGTGGTCCTCAGGAAATTGCTGAAATCCCCTGAATCTGTTTCCTCCTCTGTAAAATGGGGATTATAACACCTGTTTCAGAGGATTGTTCAGCTGATTCAACCAAATCATGTTAAAAGGGCTGCTGCATAGCTCAATAAACTTTAGCTTCTTTCCCTCAAAGTTAAGCTTTTCTTCCCTGTTCATCTAAAAAATCAAGCAATGAATTACTGAAACCTTTTCATAGGGAAGAGAAGGCAATGTTTTGGGTTCTTTACCCGCATTTTGCCCATACATTCGACTTTATCCAAAGAACGCTTTGAGTTGCTGCAACCACCTGCACTCTGAGAAAACAAAGGTGAGGGGTAGGGTTAAAAGCAGGTTCAGGTAGGTTCAGCTGGAAGACCAGCTGCCACGGAAGCCTCAGGCATATCTAAATTTGTTCCTCCCTCTTTTCCTTCCGAACTCATTAAGGTTTGTGGGCGGGATCATGTAGGATGACGACAGCCAAAGGGAACCATCCAAGGCTCGGAGGTGGAGGGAGCTCTGCTTGTTTAAGGAACCGGAGCTCGGTGAGTGAGACAAACCGTGGCAGGAGATGATGCCTGAGAAATCGGCAGGGACCAGATTAGGTGGGGAATTGCAAGCTGGCATTATAAAGTTTGGGTTTTAAGTGTAATGGAAAGCCACTGGAAGTCTTTAAACAGGGAAGTGACATGATTAAGTGTGCACTCTGGCTTCTGTGGGAAAATTGGATTGTAGGGGCTAAGTATGGAAGCAGAGAGATAAGTTAGAAGGTTGTTGCAGTGGTTTATTGAGTTTGGGTGCTTTAGGGTGCTGGAGAAAATATTGTGAAGGTAAAACTGACAGGCAGTCAAAGGTGAGGCTTAAACGAGATAACATAAATGAAGTGCCAAGTGTGTAGTAGACATTTAACAACACAAGTTCCCTTTCTTCGTGCTACAACTATATCAACAAAGTGATGCTTTTCTCTGGAATTGGATATAGGGAGATGATAAATTAATAACCACATTTTCTCAGCTGTGGATTTGCTCTTTGGAGGTGGGCTGACTGGGAGATGGAGGTCAGCGTTTGCAGATCACAGCCTGCCAACTGGGAACACTTGTGAAAGGAAGAAATAATACAGAGAAGCAAGAAGCAGGAAAGGAGGGAAGAGCAGTATGGAAAAAAGACTGGGCCAGGTGCGGTGGCTCACGCCTGTAATCCCAGCACTTTGGGAGGCCGAGGTGGGCAGATCACGAGGTCAGGAGTTCAAGACCAGCCTGACCAACATGGTGAACCCCCCCCCCCACCCCTGTCTCTACTAAGAAAACAAAAATTAGCTGGGCGTAGTGGTGGGCACCTGTAATCCCAGCTACTTGGGAGGCTGAGGCAGGAGAATCACTTGAACCTGGGAGGCCAAGGCTGGAGTGAGACGAGATCACGCCACTGCACTCCAGCCTGGGAGACATTGCGAGACTCCATCTCAAAGAAAAAAAAAAGACTGGAAGGAGCGATTTGGGGACCTTATCTCCCTCACAGGGCATGTGACAGGGGTGTGGCTTGGCTTCTTCGGTGCCCCAGTACTCAAACCCCTAGTGGGGACATGCAGATCGACAGGGGCAGAGGTCGCGGGGAGCACTTTTGGGCTCCAACCCCACTGCAGCATCTTGGGGTGAGTGCTTACGACTCTTGAAGCCCCAGTGGGTGTGTGTTACAATGTGCTCTTTCTGCTTTGCCGTCTGCAGGTGGCTCGTGTTAATCAGCTCAATTAGACCCTCTGCCTTATCGCAAGAGCAGAGGGCTTTCTGTATCCTGGGTTCTTGCCCAGTGTACCAGAAAAATTCGATCACAGGTGGGCTTGGTGCAAGGTTTTGTTGAGTGGTGGAGGTGGCACTTAGCAAGATGGATGGGGGGCCAGAAGGAGGATGGAGTGGGAAGGTGGTCTTCCCCTGGAGTCAGGCTACCCAGTGGCAGACTCTCCTCTGATGGCCCCTGGCTGAACTCCCCTCAGAGTCCGCATTGTTCCGCCATTGCTGGTCTGCCAGTGTCTGCTGATGTGTTCCTCTGCTCCTCTCAATGTCCAGCCGCTTGTGGGTGTGCCTGCTAAGGTCTCGGGTTTATATGGGCACAGGATAGGGGGCATGGCAGGCCAGAGTGGTCTTGGAAAATGCAACATTTGGGCACAAAAACAAGAGTGCCTGTTCTCTCTTAAGTCCATGGGCACAGGCCCGAGAGTGGAGCCCTTGCCCGGGACCCCACTCTTCTCTACCCAGGGCTTCCCTGCCCTACTTTCGTATCACTGAGAAATGTGAGGACATTGCTATGTGTGGAAGGTGCTGGCATAACAACTGGATTTGCATCCTTCAAAGTGACAATATAGGTATATCAGGGCAGTCTGCTATGATTAGAACTGAAAAGAATCTGGAGGCCATATCATCTGAATTCCTCATTTTAGGAAACTGAGCTCTAGAGAGGAAAAGTGACTTGGGCAAAGCCATGGAGATAATGGCAGAGGCAGGGCTGGTAGCAAACTAGAGTGGGAAGAGATTGAGTTTTAAAGTAAGAGACTGGGGGTGCAGTCATTTATTCAGCAAACATGTACCAAGCTCCTGTTCCATGTCAGACCCAAGTCTAGGCACCAGGAACACAGTTAAATAAAACAGACAAGGCTCCTGCCCCCATGGAGCTTACATTCTCATTCCTCCTCTTACGGCCACTCTACCGTGGCAGTCCCCCTAGCTTGCCTTCATGAATCAATTTCCTCTTCTCTAAAAAGGGAATAGTAATACCTCTTTAATTTTAATTAATTCATTTATTCATTCTACAAATATTGATCAAGTATATATGATGTGCCAGGCACAATGCTAGGTGCTGGTGACCCAAAAGTAAGCAAGGTAGAACCAGCCCCTGCTTTCAGATATGATGAACTAGAGGCAAGATGGTTGTAATCTTAAATGTCCATCAAAATCACCTGAAGCCGTTAGGCGGTCACTGCTGCCCTGGCCCCATGCCCAGAGCTGTCGATTCCACTGCTCTGGGGTGGGGCTAGGCATCACTATTTTCACAAACCTTCCAGGTGGTTCTTATAGGGGTGGGGTGAAGAAGTGCTGGAGAGGCGAAGATAAAGGGTCATGCGGGTGGTGGTTTGGCAGGTGGAAGGTGCAGCCTATCAGACCTGGGCTCTTGGGGCTGGGAAATGCTTCCCAGAGGAAGTGACTCATCAGGTGAGACCGTGAGTAGGACTAGTCCAGGAACAAGAAGTGAGAGCAGTGTCTGGGAAGGCCAGAGCCCCCAGAGGTTGCTCTGAGGGTAAAAGGGGTAACAGAGGTGGACCATAGTCCATGGTCAGAGACAAGAACTATGCCATTGTTCCTTTGCTTGTTTCTCTCTCTTTGTTCTTTCCAGCCCCACTCCCTTCCTGTTATGTTCTTTATCCTACAATACACCATACTGACAGCACAACAGCTGATTCTCCGGCTTCTAATAATTATCTGAAAGAGCTTCCTCCTGTCATCCATCTCATGTCCACTGCTTCTCTGCAAGGCAGGAGCGAGCCTCCGGCTCCCTTCCCACAGCCCCCAGCTCAATTGCCTCCCTACAGCAGAGGGAAATGCTCTCTTTGCTGCATGATTAGATCAGTGTATTCCCCCCAACCCTCCACCTTCAGGTGCACAAAGACAAAATGCATTCTTTTCAGATATTCGATTTGTTTTGCAAGTAAGTGCTCAGTATCCACCAGCTGATAACCACATTGGTTGTGTTTGACAAATAGTCCTTGAGTGTTACCATAAATCTATATCTTGATGAGAGATTCTTATTGTTAAAATATAATTAGATCAAAGTTTGGTATTTCCCAAGGGTGTAAGGAAGTTCATGGATGTGTACCATATTCAGTAAGATACACGTCTGTGCATGATGTCTGCCATTGTCACTCTAAAACAAGAGGGAAATCTGACATGCTTTTAGGTCCTAAAGAAGGAAGATATTCAGTGATTTGTTTAAGCCTCTTCTGAAATAACCCTCAGCAGAGCCTGAGTTTATTCTCAAGGCGAGGGGGTGGGGGAAACGGGGTGCACAAACAGTTTTGATCCCATGCCGATGTCTGCTGACTTACGCAGAGAGTACAACAAGCTTCAGGGTTAAGGAAAGGATAAGAGGGAGGTTGAGAAAGAAAAATCAGTCTGCTGGAAATGTCATTGTCTTAAGCGAGGGTGGAGGAGAGTTGGAGAGTCCTTCTCTTCTATGTGTAATCTTCTCAATGCATTGTAAAATGTTTTAAAGGGATTATATTATTTCTCCTGCCTGTGAGGTTACCCCAACTTGTCTCCTCCTCTCTCCCCATTTTTCCCATTTTTGGTTCTTTTGACATGTAAGTGAGACCAGAAACAAAGGCTGTCATCTCATCCAGGCAGCCATTTGTCCACACTTACCAGTAAACTGAATTTGCCAAGAACTCCCACCCTGCGGTCTCTGGGAGAGGCAAGATGATAAGCTTGTGCCTCTGATAAAGCCTGCAGCCTGGGATGAGTGGGGAGGCTGAATCCATGGGAAACTGCATCCCTTGAGGAGACTTGTCTGGACTTCTCTCTGCCTGGAGGCACTGACATTGTAAGAAATGAAGGAATGGGGTCAGGGGTGGGGAGCATCCACAACTCAGATGTTTAAAGAGCCAGAGCTGCAAACAAAATCTGGCTAGGAACAGTTTTCTTCTCCAACTGACCTCACTAGATGCCTCTTTCCAAAATTCCAAGCCCTCTTGGGACACACAGGGTCTTTCTGGAGGTTGGTGATGTCGTGGAAAGGTCACTAGGTTTGGATCCAAACTGCCTAGTATGAGTTTACTATGAGCTTCAATAATCTGATCAAGTTCCAACATTTATCTGAGCTTCAGTTGCTTCTGTGAGATAGAAAACACCATCCCTTCTCAGGACTGTTAGGGACTTTAAATGAGCTGACATAGTTAATACAAATAAACTGCCAGAACAGTGACTGGGACACAGACGGACCTCAGCAAACTGAGTTTTTGCTCCTTTTTCCTTTGCTAAATGAAATCAAACCATTGCAAGCCCCATTAGTGTATAAGAGACATTCATTTGTCCATCCCTGAAGGTGTAAGCACAATATAAAAAGGCTTCCCAAACTACTCAGGCGGAGCAGGATAGAGAGATGTATGTTTTGCTGAGCTGATCATAAATCTGAATGAAGTAATTATGTAAAGTATTCAAGAGCAATTCAGTAAGAAGATGCCTCATCTGCCTTGATGGGCTTTTCAATTACTCATTTTTAGTACTGCATTATACTGTTCTCTGGCAATAATTATTAAACATTTCAACCGTACTGCTATATAAAACTTAAAAGGCTGATTTATTTCCTAGGCATTAGACTACATGGAATAAAATTCCCCAATTACATGGTTCTATTTTTTAAAACCTGTTTATCAGTGATTTTCTAGTATTGAGTCAAAACTGACACCAGGTCCTCATGTGAAAAATAAGAGTACAGTGTGTTAGGTCCAGCGGTTATTAGCTTTGGGGTCATGGAGGATATTAATACAGACTCCCTACTTGCTAGTCCCAGTTTCTGAATCTGTAAAATGGGTATAATTCCCACTTCACAGGATTATTATTTGAAATAATGGATACAAAGTGTTAACAAGAATGTAGAGTCTGTGCCAGGTTTGGTGGCTCACACCTGTAATCTCAGCTCTTTGGGAGGCTGAGGCAGGAGGATTGCCTGAACCCAGGAGTTTGAGACCAACCTGGGCAACATAGACCTCATCTCTACAAAATATAAAAAATAAACAATATTACCTGGGCATGGTGGCATGTGCCTGTGGTCCTAACTACTAGAGAGGATTGCTTGAGTCCAGGAGCTCAAGGTTATAGTGAGCTATGATCTTGTCACTTCACTCTAGCCGGGGCAGAGAGTGAGACCCTGTCTCAAAAATAAAATAAAATTTTAAAAAAGAATATAGGGTATGTACTTATTAAACGCTAGATATTCTGAGATTCACTGGCATTTACATATAGCCAATGAGAATCTTCTCACTTATTCAGTGTATATGCATCAATCACCTACTAGGCTCTAGGCACTCAAGATGCCACCAGGGCCCATTCTCTGACTGTCACTTCAATAACTCAAAGTCACGATCATCAAGCATCTAGCAGCTCCAGGTCCCCTTCTGGGCTCTGTACACAGGACATCTTTCATCATCCATGTGTAGCCATTTTCCACATAAGGATGTGTACTCATAGAGAGTTGGGTGACTTTACTCAAGGTCATTCAGTAGCTAAGGCAGAAATCAGACCTGCGTCTGCTGGCTCCAAAGTCCACGTGTTCTCTCCCCACTACCCCATGCTACCTCTCAGGATTCCAAGAGGCACATTTCACCTGGTTTGAAGGATAATTCCCCCTCTTCCTGGTTTTTCTAGAGGAGATAGCTCTTTTCTTATTGAGGATTACCCACCTCTGAAAAATTACCACTTTCCCTAAGTCTGTCTCTACTTTTCTCAGCATCTTCCAATTCTCACCTGGAAGATGAGGCTTTCTATTCTGAGGACTACACCATGATTCAGGCAGTGACCCCTACACACACACACACACACACACACACAAGCGTGTGTGTGCCCAGCTCTCCTGGAGCCTGTCCATTGTACTTGAGGCTCCCAAGCCAAACTGGATTTAGGTGCAGGCCAGCTGGGCTGGTGCCCGGATACCAGTCTGTAAAGAGAACTAAAATGCTTCTGGAAATGTAATACGGTGGAGAAAATGGTCTTTACCAGAATTGTTGAGAGCAAGCGGGACATGAGAATGATAATAATATTTATCAATGCACAATGATTATAATATACACAGTGATAGTTTTGTTGATAAACTTTCTCCTTAGTTCAGCTAAAACCGGGCTGTTGTCACATGACCAGGAAAAGATTAGGCTTGTGGACACATAGAATGGTGAGGAAAACAGAATTTATTGGGTGAAAAGGAAAAAGGAAAAATAACTCTCAGCAAAGTGAGAGAGTCCTCCTATCAGGTTTCCCGCCTCACACGTTGAATCCCAGGTCACCACATAGGAACGGGAGAGGCCAGGCTCCTCCCCACTGAACTTCCTGCGGCTCCACCCCATCCTCCCAGTGCTCAGGTGGGCGTTATTCAGAAAGAATCAGTCAGGAAAGGGTGGCTTCATCCAGGAAGAGTAGTCGGGCTTTTCAGCCTTCAGGCTGTTTTAGGTTTAATGATGGAGTTTTGCTGGGGACCCTTGGCTGCCTCCTGTCTCTGTTGGTTTTGTGCCAGAAGCTTCTCTAACAACTTTGTATATGAATTAATATAAACACTTCTGGCTCATTGAGGTAGATGCTATTATCAGTGCCCATTTTACAGATAAGGAGAATCAGTCCAGAAAAGTTAAGGAACTTGCCAGAGTCATACCAGTAATAAATAGGCTGTTGGACTCTCCCAGGCTTTTGTATTGCCTCCTGGTAGGGGGAAAACCCCCAAGAGCACTTAAATGACAAGAGCTGGTATCTCAGGCCTCTTAGCTGCTGGGTGAGGTATGCAGGTTTAGGGCAGCAGTTGAACTGCTCAGGGTAATAGAGTGAGCAGTGCTGAGCCGGCAGTCTGCCTGCCCTCCTTCTCCCACGCAGCACTCAGCCTCTCCTCCAAATGAATGTTGGGCAAATATTTAGAGAATATCGTTTTGAAAGGGGGCCAGGTTATTAGCCTGCCCAGGGCGCCTACGCATCTTGGCCCAGCCTTGCTCCCAAGCCTGGCCTGCTGTCTTTGCTCCTAATATGTGAAACAACTCACATAGCATGGAGGATTAATCTGCTTTTGGGGGAGAAATGCAATCTAGTGGTTCTCAGGACTAAACCTCTGTGGATTGGATGCCACATGCCCAGTGCCAAAGGGCCCGCCAATGGTGCTCATGGCCACGTCACCTCCCCCACAATCCCATGTGCTTCTCAAGTACAGGGTACACTCCTGGGAAGAGAAAATAAAGCAAGTGAGATTTTAAAAGATGAATAAGATGAAGGTAAGGATCCATTTGAAGAGATGCTAGTGCAGAAAGGGATGCTAGTTCAGAGAAATGCAAATCAAAACTACAACGAGGCACCACCTGACAGCAGTCAGAATGGCTATTGTTAAAAAGACAAAAAATAACAGATGCTAGCAAGGCTGCGGAGAAAAGGGAACACTTGTACACTGTTGGTGGGAATGTAATTTGGCCACTGTGGAAAGCAGTTTGGAGATTTCTCCAAGAACTAAAAACAGAACTACGATTTGATCCAGCAATCCCATTACTGGGTATATATGCAAAGGAAAATAAATTGTTCTACAAAAAAGACATAAGCACTCATATGTTCACTACAGTACTATTCACAATAGCAAAGACATGGCATCAACTTAGGTGTTTGTCAGTGGTGAACTGGATAAAGAAAATGTGGTACATATACACCATGGAATACTACACAGCTATAAAAAAGAATAAAATCTATCCTTTGCAGCAATATGGATGCAGCTGGAGGCCATCTCCGAAGCAAATTAACTCAGGAACAGAAAACCAATACCACATGTTCTCACTTGTAAGTGGGAGCAAAACATTGGATTCATATGGACATAAAGATGGAAACAATAGACACTAGGGGCTACTGGAGCAGGGAGAGATTAACAGAGAAAGGTCTGAAAAACCATCTTTTGTGTACTGTGCTCACTACCCGGGTGATGGGATCATTCGTAACAAACCTGCACATGTACGCCCTGAAGTTGAAATTATATTTTTTTAAAAAGGATGCTATAACTTTTGTGAAAGTTAGGCTGGAAAATGGGGGTATTTGTAAGGAAAAGGGACAGGATTTAAGCCTAAATCTTTACAGTTTAGAAGAGAGGCCACTGACAAAAAGTACACTGAATAACACAGCCAATGCAGCCATTCAAATTATGTTTCGGTTAAGTTCAGAAAAACCTGGAAAAATATTGAGGCTCCTAGGACAAATGGAAAAAGAAACAAGACACATTATATAAACAAAATCAGCACCACTATTAACAAATTGTAAAGAATACATGGAGAAAAGGCTAGAAGGAAACAAACCAAAATTATTCAAACAGTGGAGGATTTTTTTTTTTTTTCGTTTACTTTTCTGTCCTGGTTAACTTCTATGATAAACTTACTTTTAAAGCAATAAGGGCAAAATCTTAATTTAAAAAAATCTATATTGAAAGTTCTTTCATAAAAGACAAAAGCAACTGTCTTTCCTTCCATGGCTTTCAGATTGAAAAAATACACATAGGAAACTAGTAAGGGGTGATTCAATGATTGGGATTATTTTCTTTGGATTCTCTCTCAGGTTTTACTGAAGTAGTTAGAAAGCCCTTCCTGGGCGGATTCGGCAATAATAAACTGCATTAATTTCATTTCCAGAAAAAACTTAAGATGTCAAATTTAGCTAAGGGGGCTCATAATAGCCCCAAATTATAAACAAGAAAATGTTCAACATGCTGAGGTTTGTTAGGTAAAATGTGGACCAAACATAAGATGAGCTATTATGCTGCCATTAAAAATTTTATTGGGATTGTACATTAAATGGAAAAGAAATATGTTCATGATATGTTGTGAAATGACGAGTTATAACATAGGAAGCATACTTTAATCCTGTCTTTTAGAATTGCATTTTTATATGTGTATGTATGCATAATCTAAAATGATACACACCAAAATATTAATAACTATCTTGGGGTGGTAGAATGATCAGGAATGTTTGTTTCATATTTTTGCTCCCCTATGTTTTCTGATTTTCTACGATGAACAAATATCTGTATGGAGTAATTATAAGAAGCTTATTTGTTTCCCCTCTTAAAAGTGTCTTCCTCCCATGTTAGCCAGCCTGTGGTGTTAATGCTTCCCTCTGGGGATGTGGGCCATGACCGGTTAGGAGAGGGGTGCACGGCACACAAGGGGAACCACAACATACCAAGGGCCTGTTAACAGCTGCTGGCTGCTTCGTCAATGCTATCTCATCTATTCCTTCTGTCCATCAAGCAAGATGGATATTATCATCCTCATTTTGCAGATGGGAAAACAGACCAAGTAGCTTGGTGTGGTCAAAGTCTTCTAATTAGAAAGTGGCAGAGCCATAATTTAGTCCAAATCTACCTGCCTCAAACATTCATCTACTTTTTACTCTACCACACTACTTCTCATGACACCTCTAGAGAAGAAATATTTATAAGGTGGTGTCATAGCACATGTCTTCCCTCATTCCCTACCCTGGTCCCTAACTTCAGTGCCCCCTATACTCCCTGACTCAACAGTTCATATTTAGATGTCCCAATGCCCTGTTCTTCAGACCCAGCCCACCCAGTACCCACATACCCAGACCAGAAGCTGCTGTCCTCAATTGGGGGTTATCACACCACTATCCCTGATAGGAAACTTTGGTCGTGGTGCCTCAGCAGTGACCACTGAGTTCCCTGAGTTGTTCCCTTAATCACATCTCACATCCCCCACAGAAGATGTCCCTTCTTATCCCAAGGCCCAGTTTCTAAGACCAGCCTTTCCTGCTCACTCTGCTCCATGCCCGTGTTCATGGGACCAGTTTCCTGCTGTGGATGCTATTCCAAGTTCCTGTTCTAATTATCTGACTTCTCCTTGATTCTCATGTGGGAACTGGAACCCTGACCTGACCACTAGTCCTGACCTCTGTGTCTGGGGCTCTGCTTCCTGAAGACAAATGTCCCAGATGCCACTTATGTGGACTTTGGAATAGTATTCTCCTAGATGTCTCACTGCCATGGCCCACCCATGTGTTAGAACGCTCGCAACTTCATCTGGGACCTTGAGGCTTGTGTCTGTTGGACCAGAAAGTGTGAGGAGGTGACGTATCAGGGGAGATAATCCAGATCAGAGTTGAGGAGGGGAATCAAGATTAGATTTAGGGAAGAAGGGTTGTATGTTCAGATCTGAAAAAGAAAAGCCCATAAATAGACTGAGGGAAGAGTAGGCACCCTCAGAGTAAAGATGGGTCATGATGTAGATTTCAAAATGGGTATGGCATGTGATTTAGGACTAAGACTGAGTTCAATGAAAAGTTTTAGAAGCCTGGAAAAATAATTCTATTAGCTTAAAATGCCCCTGATATTTGAAAAGGCATATTCATGACCAGATACCCAACCAGTTGCTTTAACTGTAGGCTGACAAGTATTGGGGAAATCAAACCTTGTCTACCTGTCTAAACTTGGTGGATATCTGGGTTGTCTCACCTGGCTGGATGGGAACCAGTCACAGATTAAGATTTCTCCCTCTCTTGCAAGGAGTCAAGCAGCTGCCTTATCAGCAAATCTCTCCCAAAGTGACTTTAAACTTAAACTTAACCCAAGAAGGTTTATTTAAACCTATATATAAAGTAGAAATGTTCTCATTAGAATGTTGTAATTAGGTCCTTTAAAAATATTAAGCTGGGTGTGGTGGCATATACCTATCATCCAAGCTACTCAGGAGGCCTAAGTGAGAGGATTACTTGAGCCCAGGAGTTCACAGCCAGCCTGGGCAACATAGTAAGATCCCATTTATAAAAAGAAAAATGTATAACCTCTTCATCTAAAGTAATACATCATCATTGTTGAAAATTTAGAAAACACAAAAATTATACAAAGGAAATAAAAATCACCCATAATACTATTACTAGACACAACCACTCCATTGTAATATGTTTTAATTTTCTGTTTTAGGTAAAAAGAAATCACAGATTGAAATGAATGACTGTCATTTAGTTGGAAGCTAACATGGTAGGATTCTGAGACCCACTCTAGATGACAAGTGTAGACACATTTGGGGTTGTGAGGAGGTTTGAGAGCAGGTTCTGATAGCACAAGGCTTTTCAGAAGAAGCTGATATTTTCTGAGAAGCAAACAATGTTTGGAGGATTCTCTGGATCCAGAGAAATAACTCCTTCTGTTCAATGCTTAATTACCATCTGGCAACTGAGGTTGTGGATAAACAACCGTGTTTACCTGAGGTAGCTTCTATGGATTGGAGAACATTCTTTTTTGTTTCACTTCTGGGCCAAGTGTCTTAGTCTTATGTCCCTCTGGGATCTTGGTCAGAGTTCACCTGGAAAGAGCATGGACTTTGGCTTCAGACAGCCTTGGGTCTGAATCCAGACAGATCACTCTGAGCTCCAGTTCCTCATCTGTAAAATCTTCTATTCCTATCAAAGGTCCAGTGATATGACCATGCTAGGTACCTGGCAGATAATAAATGTTGACTAAATATGAGTGCCTTTTGGCTTTCCCAGTGTAGTCACCCAGAACCTTCCCAAGCACTGTAAAGACTTAGGATTAAAAATTCCTGCCAAAGTTCTCTGCGGCCATCAGCAAACAGGGTCCTCACTGGACTCACCGTTCTGCAAGTCCAAGAAAATCACATTGTTTGGAAACCCATCCTCACACCAACAAAGCTGCAGAAGGGAGTCTAAGAACCTGTTAAGAAAATATGAAGCAAAAGTACTATTCACTTTTACCAAGTACTTATGTGTATGTTGGAGTGGAGTGGGGTCTTTTGTTGTGGGTTAGTCCAGTGTATGTGGTTTCATGGGACTAGGATTGGCTAGAGAGAAATTTCCTGCCTATCATAAAGGATATGGCACTATTAGGGACTGTAGCATAGGGGAAAGAGCATGGACATTATGGCCAAGTAGGGCTGACCTCAAGCCCCAGCTCTGCCATTCTGGGACTTTGGACAGGTTGTTGAACCCATCTGCATAACAGTAGTTTCCTGAGGGGTGGGTTTAATAATGCTTATTTTTCAGTGTCGAGGGAATGGAAATCATATATGTAAAGATCTTCATCAAGAGAAAGTGCTCAAAAATGCTATTATTATTATTAAGGCTATTAATAACCATCTAGGGAAACAAAGTCTAAATTCAGAAGGAAGTCCAGGGAATTATCTAATTAAAGGAGCTGAGACACATACTGTGGCCAAATCATATAGCCAGGAACCTCACAACCAAAGGGAGGAGGCAAGTACACTTAGTTCTTTTTTTTTTTTTTTTTTTTTAGGACAGGGTCTCACTCTGTCAACCAGACTGGAGTGCAGTGGCAAAATCACAGCTCACTGTAGCTTCAACTTCCTGAGTTTAAGCAATCCTTCTACCTCAGCCTCCCAAGTAGCTGAGACCACAAGTGTGCACCATCACAGCTGGCTAATTTTTTATTTTTTGTATAGAGATGGGGCCTCACTATGTTACCCAGGCTGATCTCAAACTCCTAAGCTCAAGCAATCCTCCTGCCTTGGCCTCCCAAAGTGCTCGGGTTACAGGCATGAGCCACCATGCCCAGCCAGCCTACTACACTTCATTCTTACAGTGCACACTTATAAGTACCAGCTACCTTGCAAAGTGATGATGAAATGATGACTATTTTTAAAAAGGCTTTGGAAATAGGAATTGACCAGGCCTTGGCAGGAGAAGACACATGACCAGTGTACAAATGCAGGAAGCAAGGAGGGAGATGGCACAATGTGAGGCTAGAGGCAGGGATGCAGAAACTAGCCTCTGTGTAGGATTTCAGTCTAGATTCTGAAAGCAATGAAAAGCTGTTGAAATACTCTGAGGAAGGAGATGTTATATTGTATTGATATTTGTGTTTTTAAAAGGCCACTGTGGCTTGCAGTATAGATAACAAATTGGAGAAAGACGAGAGAGTATATAAAGACAGAATGATTTTACATTAGTTCAGAGAAGAAATGATGTAGCTTAGTCCAGGGTAATAGTAAGAATGGTGGTAGATGTTCAGGAGATATTTGGAAGGTAAGATGGACAACATTTAAAAATGGAGGATGAAGGCAAGGAAGAGCCAAGGGTGACCTCCAGGGTTTCTGACTTGCACAGTTGGAGTAGGACCAGGTTAGAGGGAAGATGGTTAATGGTTAGGTTAGTTATTAACAGGGTAGATTTGAGGTGTTTCTGATATATCAAAAGGTAAATGCAAGTAAAAGATAGAAAGTTGGAGATACATGCCTGGAACTCAGATAAGCAGCCAACACTAGAAATATAAACGAATGAATCATCTATACAGAGGTAGTAATTAAAGCCATGAGTTGAATGAGATCACCTACAGATAAAGAATCAAGTCAGAACAGGAGAAGGTTTACGACTGAACCTTGAGCAAATTCAAATTTAAAGGCCGGTAGTGGAAGATGAGCAGCCAAAGAAAGTAGAGAGAGTGGATGGGGGAAGTTGGAGGAGGGCACCAAGAAGGAGCTATGGCACAGAAGGCAAGGGAGGAGAGTCGGTTGAGAAGAAGGATGACATAGGATCCATTGGATTAAGCATTGCAGAGGCTTAACTAGAGTTATTTTGGTAGTGCAATGTGGCCTGAAAATACACAGAACTGGGTTGATGAATAAGTGGGAGGTGAAGTGAAGACAGTAAGTATAGCTACCTTATTCAAGTAATTTGATTGTGATGAAGAGAGAGATAAGACCGTAACTGGAGGGGGATGAAGGGTTAAATAAGGTCTCAGCTTTTTAATGGGAGAGATTTGAATGTGCTTAAAAGACAATGAGAGCAATTCGGTTGGAGCACAAGTTAAATCCAGAGAAGAGTAAGGAGAATTTGTTAGAGTTGGGAAGATGGGATGGGACCAAGACAGTGTGGTATTAGTAAAAAAATAGTCTAACAGAGCAATGGAATGTAATAAAAAGCCCAGAAATAGACCCACACAAATATAGTCAACTGATCTTTGACAAAGGAGCAAAGGTAATAGAGCAAAGACAGTCGTTTCAACAAATGGTGCCAAAGCAACTGCATATCCACATGTAGAAAAAAAAAAAGAATCTAGACATAGACCTTACACCCCTCACAAAAATTAACTCAAAATTGATTACAGACCTAAGTGTAAAATGCAGAACTATAAAACTCCTAGAAGACAACAGAAGAAAACCTAGATGACATTGGATATGGCAGTGATTTTTTAAGTACAACACCGAAAGCATTATCCATGAAAGAAATAATTGATAAGTTGGACTTCATTAAAATTTAAAACTTAAATTTAACTTAAACTTATTTAACTGAAAACTTAAATTTAAAATTTAAAACTTTTGCTCTGTGAAAGACACTGTCAAGAGAATGAGAAGACAAGCCACAGATTTGAAGAAAGTATTTGCAAAAGTCATATCTGATAAAGAACTGCTATCCAAAATATGCAAAAAACTCTTAAAACTCAACATTAAGGGCCAAGCACAGTGGCTCATGCCTATAATTCCAGCAGTTTGGGAGGCCAAGGCAGGCGGATCACTTGAGATCAGGAGTTTGAGACCAGCCTGGCCAACATGGTGTAGTGGCACACGCCTGTAATCCCAGCTACTTGGGAGGCTGAGGCAGGAGCATCACTTGAACCTGGGAGGTAGGGGTTGCAGTGAGCCGAGATTGTGCCACTGCACTCTAGCCTGGGTGACAGAGTGGGACTCTGTCTCAAAAAAAAAAAATAAAAAATAACAACTGGGCGTGGCAGCTCATGCCTTTAATCCTAGCACTTTGGGAGGCCAAGGTGGGCAGACCACTTGAGATCAGGAGTTCAAAACCAGCCTGGCCAACATAGTGAAACCCCATCTCTACTAAAACTACAAAAAAATTAGTCAGACGTGGTGGTGGGCACCTGTAATCCTAGCTACTTGGAAGGCTGAGGCAGGAGAATTGCTTGAACCTGGGAGGCAGAGGTTGCAGTGAGCTGAGATGGCACCACTGCACTCCAGCCTGGACAATAGAATGAGACTCCATCTCAAAAAAAAAAAAACAACTCAACATTAAGAAAGTGAACAACCCAAATAAAAAATGGTAAAAGACCCAAACAGAAACCTCACCAAAGAAAATATACAGATGGCAAGTAAGCAAATAAAAATATGTTCAACATCATACCTCATTAGGGTGTTACAAATTAAAACAATAATGAGATACCACTATACATCTATTAGAATGGCCAAAATCCAACACAATGACAATACCAAATCCCATGGAGGATGTGGAACAACAGGAACTCTAATTGTTGCTGGTGGAAATGCAAAATGGTAAAGCTGCTTTGGAAGACAGTTTGGCAGTTAAATCTAAATATACTATTACCATATGATCCAGCAACTGTGCTCCTTGGTATTTACCCAAATGAACTAAAAATTTTATGTCCACCCGAAAACCTGCACATGGATGTTTATAACAGCTTTATTCATAATTGCCAAAACTCAGAAGTAACCAAGATATCCTTCCACAGGTGAGTGGATAAACTGTGGTCCTTTCAGACAATCAGATGTCATTCAGTGCTAAAAAAGAAATGAGCTATTAAGTCATGAAAATACAGAGAGGAAACTTAAATGCATATTACTAAGTGAAAGAAGTCATACGTACTGTATGATTCCAATTCTATGACATTCAGGAAAAGGCGAAACTGGAGATAGAAAAGATTAGTGGTTGGGAAGAACAAGGGATGAATAAGAAGAGCACAGAGGATTTCTGGGCCAGTGAAACTATTTTATATGATACTACAATGGTGGATACATCTCCTTATACATTTGTCAAAACCCATAAAATGTACAATACCAAGAGAGCAGCATAATGTAAACTGTGGATTTTGCAGGATAATGATATGTTAATATAGGCTCATTGATTGTAACAAATGTGTCATTCTGATATAGGATGTTGATAGTGAGGGAGACTGTGTGTGTGTGTGTTTAGGGGTGAAGGGACAGGGAATATGTGGGATAATCCTGTACTTTCCACTCAGTTTTGCTGTGAACCTAAAAGTGCTCTAAGAAAATAAAATTTATTTTTTTTAAAAAATGAAGTTGGATCCCTACTCTATCATATTAAAAAATAAACTCCAAATAGATTGAAGACCTAAATGTGAAAGGGAAAGTTATAAAGCTAATGAAAGAAAATATTGGAGAATACCTATATGATCTCAGTTTCTTTAGGCAAGATCATAAAAGTGCAAGCCATAGGAGATAAGTTGATGAATCTGACTAGAAGAAAGTTATTTCTGTTAAATGAAGAATTGCAAAGTTAAGACTAACCTCTGGGTGCCAGAAAGGAAAAGATATTTGTAAATGTTGAGGTATTCATGTCTAGAAAATCCCCCAAAACAGCAAGAAAAAGACAATAAAATCCACTGGAAAAGATTTTGAGTAGACAACTTGCAGAAAGGCAAACCTGATGAATTTGTGAAGATGACCAAAAGTAGTAATATTAAAATAAGGTACTACATTATAAGCATCAGATTGGAAACAATTAGTCCAGTAATAAGTACTAGTGAGGATATGGGCGAAATTAGGAACACTAGTACATAGCTGATAGAATAAAAGGTATAGCTATTCTGCAGTTCTTAGTGAAATTAATATGACTATACCCACAACTTAGCAATCCTACTACATTATCAATCTTGCTGAGAAACTCTGATCACAAGTACAGCAGCATGAGTTTTTTCATTACATCGATATTTGTAGAGACAAGGAACTAGAAGTCAGCTAAGTGCCCCTCACTGGAAGAATGGTTACATAAAATGTGATCTATGCATACAATGGAATACTAGGCAACAGTCATAAACAAATTACATTTACATGTAGTAACAATGATACAGCTCAAAAGCATAAAGTTGAATGAAAGAACTATTAAACACAAAACAATTCTAAATAATACACACACACTCAGAACAACACATGTTAAACGGGAGCGAGTGCTAAGTAGAGGAGGAAAAATGGAAGTAGGATAAAGAGTAGAAAGATAAAAAGTAATAGAAAATGGTCTTTGCTTTGTCCAGTGATAAAATTATATGATAAGCTATGGAGTTTGAGTGACTTCATTCCTTTTGTCTGTTGTCCTAAAAAGAAAAGGAATTTTTAAAAGTAAAATAAATACAATATATGTATAATAATAAGATTGTGTTTTGAAGATTAATTCAGATAAAGCACTTAACTTAGTGCCTAGCACATGTTAAACACTCAATGAATGTTATCTGTTAATGCTATCAACACTATTCATGATACTGCTACTACCAATCCATTGGAGTTGGCACTTAAAACCAATTGGATTTAGATTATTTCCCCCAAAAGATCCTTTCAGGTCTAATATACTATAGTTCTGCAAGAGGGATAGGGAAGTACCACAGGAGGCCCAGAAGCAACAGGCAGGAGAAGAGCTGGAACATCCTTGGGGAATGAGAAAGGCTACCGTCTTGTTTGTAGCATCATAGGAAACTGATGGTTAATTTGGGAGAATACTGATTAGTAAATATAATGCACAGATTAAGAAGTAGGAACTGGGCTAGTAAAAAGTGCTATGAAACTCGGAGACTTTATATACTTTGGTATACTTCCTCCAAAAGGGGGTTTTAACATTTTAAGTTATAAAATTGTAGCTGAGTTACAAAGTTTTGCTATATAGTGTTTGATTTGGATCACCCCTCTCCCATCCTCCTTCTTCCCCAAAGTGGGACACAGGTTGTTCTATTGATATAAGCAAGATCATCACCTAGTGGTTAATTTGTCAAAGTGCTGACACAAGATTTGGTCCCAGAGAGCAAAGATGTGCCCAATCTATGTCCTCATACAATGTTAATTCATTCAACAAGCGCTGACTGGGACTTTATGCCAAGCGCTATTCTGGTGCCTGGGGATACAGAGTTGTTAACATAAAATGACAAGTTTAAAAATAAAGTTAAGGAAGTACCAACTTAGAAGCTTAAGCGCTCTCTCAAAATGATGTTGCATGTGTTTATTTCCCACTGGTTTTCCGTAGATCATAGACGAAGAAGAAACACAGTTTATGAGCAATTGCCCTGTTGCAGTCACTGAAAGCACTCCACGGAGGAGGACGCGGATCCAGGTGTTTTGGATAGCGCCACCAGCAGGAACAGGCTGCGTGATTCTGAAGTAAGTAAACATGGAATCCTTTCCTGCAGTTTATCAAAGACTGTGGTGTGATTGCAGGAAAAAAAAAATTTTTACTGAGCATCAGAAAGTTGCATCGTCTCTCTGCCCTCCCTTATCTGAATTCTCAATAGCACCATAGACTATCATTGGCGAGGTGCTCCATAAAGATTCATTTGCTAGAATCTCTATTTTCATCAAATAGGATGATTCTCCTGGCCACCCTGTCCTACTAGAGATAATTATATTAGGGCTGGTTAAGAAAAATTACAAACCAGGTGAAGATAATCTTTGACTTTTTCCACCTGGAATTTAAACTTTTTCTTTTCTCAGAACATACAGCACCTAGAATCCTTAAACTGTGCTTAGGCTGCCCTCAGACCCACATGTGACCTCCATTAGCCCTGAGCTCTGCTTTATGATGCTATCTTCTTTCTTCCTTGCGCATCAAAATGGGCCTCTGGTGCCACTTCCTATCTGGCCTCCTGACCCTCCTTTCAGTGAGTTATAATAGGTGATAAAAGGTATTAACCAGCCAAAGCAGTTTTCCTCTGAAAGGTAATATTGTCTCAAACCTGTTTCTCCAAACTTATGTGCCACAGAATGATGGTTTGGGAAATGGAAATAGATGGGCAGGAAAATGATTTCTGTGGTCAAATGTTTGCAAAATGCTATGTACTAGATACCCTTCTTACAGATTCATAATACTAGCATAATGAAGGTTTTGCAAAGTCCTGGCAAAAAAAAAATCTGTTTAATTTGGTTTCACCCAGTATTTTCTAAACTTATTTGATTATAAAGCTCCTTTTTTATGGTGACATCTATTAACATTCACAGTTTGGTGAAACACAGCCATAATCTATTTTAAATAGGTTTGAAGTCCTATATGGAATGATGCTGAGAATGTTAGGATTTCATACCAGCAAATTAGTCATGGGTAGATGGACAGGGTTCCAGTCCTAGCATCCAAGAAGTCACTTTTTTTTTTTTTGATGGAAGTAGGCACTGAGACCTTCCCAACAGCCTTTCTCTTTTTTAAATCCTCTAAGGTCTTATTTATGTATTTGGTTCATTTGTCAAATATAGTCATTTTTGACAGATTTACAACTGTGGTTAACTCCAGCCCACCCCTGAGGAGATGCTGATAAGAAAGCCCACCTAGGCATTGCAGTCCCTGCAGTTCTTAGACTTCCACTGTGCTTAGCTTATGGAAAAAACCCTACAGAGTCTCTGAAGTATCTGTCCATTGTCCAGACTCAGCCCTGTCATTGTCTGGCCTCCCTTTGCCGCCATCTGTCTGGACATTATTTGTTTCTTTCTTAGTTTAATGCAAGCTGAGCATCCTTCCTCAGATTCCTTGAGCAGTTTGGCTCTTGGCATTAATCTACACTGGTCATTAAGAAAAAATCAATAGAATTTTAAAACATGAAATCATATCTATAAGTGTCAATATATAACATGTCTATAGTATCTAGTTGAAATGTGGGAGATGGCCTTGTGGAAATGAACAAAGACCCCTGAAATGAGAACAGAGACTGTGTGTTCAGAGCCTGTTGTATAACAAGAGAGTCAGCTGCCATTACTAGAATTTGGCAGAGTCTCAAAGGCAGGCAGAGGACTGGGAAAGCCTTCTAGTGAAAACAAGAGAAGACTGATTGGAGGTTCCTTGGCATGAGGAAGCTGGAGGCAGGCTAACTACAAGTGGAGCATCTTATGTGATTGGTTTGGAGGGCATATTTGGCTTCCTCTGGTTAGTTCTGAGTTGAAAGTGGGGGAGGTGGTAAGGGCAAAAAATAGAGTAGTTGACACTTCCTTGGACAAATCCTGATATTCTGTATCAATTGCTGGGGCCCAGAGACTGGGGGTCAGAGTACTGTGGTCACTGTGATAAATAACCTTGCTATTGTCTGTTAGTATATTCACTCTTAGCCCAGAGACTGGGTTCCCAGCTTAGCCCTCAGTGCCCATCCCACTACCCATGACAGCCCAATGGCTCCACAGAGCCTGGAGCTCTAAAGAAGATGGGCTGAAAATGTCAGATCTATGTGAAGAGTCTTCCTGCTCTAAAAGCTCTCATCCCTCTGGCCCAGATCTCTGGTTTTCTTTGATTTATTGTTCTTACAACCCAGAAGCATTAGATCTTTTTGGTGGGAGCCAGAAGGGCATCTCTTGTTTACCCATTAACAATCAACGTATGTGTACATATGTTTATCCATTAACATGTATGGCTTATTCATTCGCTCATTCTTCCAACAAATGCAACTGAGCTTCTATTAGCCCAGGCATCCAGGATATACACAATGGAGGTATGTTCTTGACCCTGGAGGTTCTTACAAGTCAAATAAGGGAGAGAGAAAAAGTCAACCAATGCTTTCTGTGTACCGAGAACTCAGTGCACATCTAGCAGGCGCTGTCTAATTTGATCTTCAGAGAAAACTACTCCCATTTTACAGAGGAGGAGACAGGCCCTGGGGAAATTAGGCAAGTTTTTTAAAGTCATGAATCCATATAATATTAAAGTCCATGTTCTGCCTTTCTTTTATTTTTTCTCTGAAGGAATCATATATAAGCTACAACTATTTATTAAAGAAATAGTAATTGTATGGGTAGGACATAAGTGCATTCACATTGTAAAATTTCAAACAATACAAAAAGTAGTAAAATACAGAAAAATACAGAATAAAGAAAAAGTTAAAGATCCATGGCATCTTGGCTGGGCACAGTGGCTCATGCCCAGCACTTTGGGAGGCTGAGGCAAGCATATCACTTGAGGTAAGGAGTTCAAGACCAGCCTGGTCAACATGGCATGTCTTTACTAAAAATACAAAAATTAGCTGGGCATGGTGGTGCGCACCTGTAGTCCCAGATACTCGGGAGGCTGAGGCAGGAGAATAACTTGAAACTGAGGGGTGGCAGTTGCAGTGAGCTGAGACTGCCACTGCACTCCAGCCTGGGTGACAGTGTGAAACCCCATCTCAAATAAATAAACAAATAAAATCCATAGCATCTCTCTCAATTCCAGTTTTCTACACAAAGGCAATAATAGAATCAATTTGGTTTGTATGCTTTAGACTTATCTCTGCTTTTACATTCACGAAGGTAATCATAAAAGCACATAGTTTCATTCCTGTGGGAATTTAAGATTGCACGAATGGTAGCATGTTATATGTAATGTCCTGAACTTGAATGGTTTTTCACTAAATAAGATGGATTAGAGATACGTCTGGGTCAGTACATACAAAGCTACCTCTTTTTGTTTTTTAACTGCTTCATGTCTATGGTATGGATGTTAATTATTCCAAAGTTAATGGACATTTAGATTGTTTCTGGTGTCTTCCTATGACAAATGATGTTATGATGAATATCCTGATACTTGCCTATTGAGCAAATTTCCAAGTTTTTATCCACAGTAGATGCCAAGAAATGGGATCATAAGGGATGCACATTTATAATTTTATTAGATGCTGCCAGATTTTTCTCCAGAAAGCTTGCCAACTTAAACACTCTCCCTGACTGTGAACAAGAGAGCCTAAATCTTTACTTGCTCAATGGCACTTGGTATTATCAATCTTTAAGATTCATAAAGATTGTGTGAATGGCCCATTCATATTCTTGTCCATTTTTTAATAATCTGTCTTTTAAAAATTGATTTACATGGCCGGGCGTGGTGGCTCTTGCTTGTGATCCCAGCACTTTGGGAGGCCGAGGGGGGGCAGATCACCTGAGGTCAGGAGTTTGAGACCAGCCTGGCCAACATGGTGAAACCCCATCTCTTCTAAAAATACAAAAATTAGCCAGGTATGGTGGCAGGCACCTGTAATCCCAGCTACTCAGGAGGCCAAGGCAGGAGAATCACTTGAACCCAGGAGACGGAGGTTGCAGTGAGCTGAGATTCTGCCACTGCCATTCAGTCTGGGAGACAGGGTGAGACTCCATCTAAAAAAAAAAAAAATAAAAATTTAATTATATATTTAATTTTGTTTTAATATATGTAAATATTTAAAATATAGCTTATAAAATGTTTTTATAAATATATGTAAATACATCTTATATATTTACATACATATAATTTGATTTATTCAGAACATATTTATGTTTAAAATTGCTCTTTAGGTAGTCCAGATAATGACACTTTGTTGTAAATTTCAAATATTTCTCTCAACCTTTCTTTTAACTTTGCTTGTGGGTGTCTAATCAGTCAAAAGTTTGAAATTTTTATGTAATCAAATGTATCCATCCTTTCCTTTATGAATTTTGATTTTATGTCTTGTTCAAAAATAATTTTCCTATGCCTAAGGCTATAAATATATTCCCATATTTTATAGGTTTTTAAATAAATGTAGGTCTTTAATCTTCCTGGAATTTAATGTTGTGAATGATATGATATTAATAAGCCACCACAGAAAATAGATGGCATGCTCAAAATGAGTTGCCAGAGGAAAGTTTAATAAAAGTCTATTTACAATGGTGGGGGCAAAATAACAGTGAAGGAGGGCTATACAAGCAGGGCCTGAAGAAGCAAAAGGAAAAGGCAGAGAGGATGGGGTAGAGAGGACCACCCCTTTACAGGAGCTAAGACCTTCAGTTAAGGGAAGCAACTAGCCTCAGGTATCCCAACCCTACTCCTTTCTCTAATTCCTTGTGGGCTCTCCCTTTGGTGTGGCTCCAACTACAGGAACATAGAGCCCATTGATAGAATCTTTACGGAGTATTCTCAGTCTTTAACTAGGGGGCAGAAGATTAGAGCAGGTATCCAGAGGAACAAATCAAAGATATCCACCACAGATGGGAAATTGAAATCTACCTATTTTTCCCCAAATGGGTAGTTGTCCCCCATCCATTTATCAAGCAGTTTCTTCTTTCCCTGATGGGCTGAGATGCTACTTCATTAAATGCAAAATTTTTATACAGGCCTGGTCTGTTCTGTTGATCTTTTTATGTATTCTTCCATGAAACTTACAGCATTTTCTAGTGTAAAATGGTTTGAAATGGTTATGTTTTGATAGCAAGTCATCACTCATTAATCTTCTAGTTCAAACTGTTCATGGTCATTCAAGCAGATTTCTAATTCCTGACAAATCGTAGAATAAGTTTGTTGTGTTTGATAAAAAATCATTTTTGGGATTTTGAATGGCTTTGCACTGAATTAATAGTTTCCCAGAATACATAAGATGCATTCTCAGTCAAAAACATGGAATGTTCCATGTTTATTTTGGTCTTTCATATCCTTCTTAAAATTTTGTAATTTCCCTTTATTTAGATGCACATTCTTGAGAGGCTTTTTCCCCACATAGGTAATTTATAGTTTTATTTCTTTTGTGAATGGGATCTTTGTCTTGTTGTGCTTTCTAATCCTTGATCCCTTGTGTTTAGAAAAGCTATCGATTTTTGTACCTGAAGTTTGAATTTGGACACTGCTGAACTCTCTTGGTAGTTCTAATGGCTTATTCTTTCATACTTTTGGGATTGTCGATGTAAATGATCATATCTTAAAATAACGAACATTATCTATATACCTTTTGTTTCTTTTTTGTATTCTAGTTTATTATCTGGCACCTCTAGTACAGTATTACATAGTAGTATTCATGCTTATTCCAGATTTTAATGGGAACACTATTTTACTTTTAAGTGTAATATTCAGTATTACAGATTTCAAATCAGTGCCTTTAATCAAGTTGAGGAAGACCCTTTAGCTAAGAAACTTCCCTTCTTTATCATGTTGAAGGTGTTATTTGGGAAACCAACCAACCAGTATTCCATGTGTAAGAGTAAGGCAAGAAGTGTATGCACCCAGAGTATACCAGACATTGGGAAAGATTCAGGGTATAAACGATGATCCTGACTTTCAAAACACTTTCAGTCTAGTTGTGATGTAAATTAAAATATTTATGCAAAAGCCAGCAAACCCAAGACAGATATTAATGGGGGACAAATTAAACATGGTAAGAGTTCAGAGAGGAGATGAATGAGGAATGGAAAAATCAGAGCCTCTTGGAAAGGTTAGCAGTTACATCTTGAAGACAGTGTTAGGGTTTGGATAGAAGGACAGAAGGGAATAGGTTATTCCAGGTAAAAGGGGTGGATAAAGTGAAAACTGAAGTGAGGGCAAACATGGCAGCCCTGGAAGACAGTAGACAGACTTTTCAAGATTAAAAAGCCTTTGGGGCCAAAATCCATTGCTAAATCTTAGAGTCCCTCCAATGTCAACAGGAAGAGATTGAACTTGATTTTAGAGGAGTTGAGGGAGCCATTAGTAGTTATTAAACAGTGAACTGACACACTGGGAGGAATGTTCATTAAAAAGTTAGTAAGGATGGGCTGGCTGTGGTGGCTCATGCCTGTAATCCCAGCATTTTGGGAGGCTGAGGCTGGCAGATCACCTGAGGTCAGGAGTTTGAGACCAGCTTGGCCAACATAGTGAAACCCTGTCTCTACTACAAATACAAAATTAGCCAGGTGTGGTGGTGCATGCCTGTAATCCCAGCTCCTTGGGAGGCTGAGGCAGGAGAATCGCTTGAACCCAGGAGGTGGAGGTTGCATTGAGCGGAGATCATGCCATTGCACTCCGGCCTGGGCAACAAGAGTGAAACTCCATCTCAAAACAAACAAACAGGTTAGTAAGGATACTTTAATCTGGCAGCAAAGTTCAGGACAGATAAAAAGGGGGATACCAACTGTGCTGCAGAGCCCTCACTTATAAAATGGAGCATTTGTGTTGTGGTGTTTGAGTAATATTCCTGGGAGAAGGCAGCCTAGTAGATAAGCTGCACAGACTGATGAATGTCTATAGATGACAGCTCTGAAGCCCACGTGGCTGGTTGTGTTCCTTTGCCCAGGAGTGCTGGGAAGGAAAATACATAGCAATTATGACTTTCCTTTTGGCACAAACCTGACACCATTTCCATTTTCCATTTGGATGCAAAGCTTTGAACATTTCTAAATTACAGACTTTCCAGGCAGCCCTCCTTATAGCCTTCTGCCTACAAATGAGTGACCCAGCACTTAAAGTTTCCCTGGCATATGCTACAATGCTGCAAGAATGCTGCAAACCATCATAGACAAGTAGCAATTGATTAAAAGAAAAAGCCCCCATGAGTAGAATAAATGTTTACAGACCCCACCAGAAGGAAGTTCCATACCCTTGAGTCTGACAAAAGTTTTATCTCATGAAGTGATCCTCTGTTTCCATGGATTTGTTACCTTTGGATAGATTTCCAACACTTACTTGTCCCTTCCTGGAAGGGTCTGAGATGTAGATCATCCTTCTCCTGAGAACACATTCATTTGGTAAACCATCAGGAAATTCACTGTTGGGAAACAGTGGTTGGTAAAAGGCAGATGTAAGAGACAAGAGCCAGGCACTGTTCTGGGTGCACTACGAATACTTATTTCATCCTCATAGCAACCCTATGAAGTAGATATGAAGGAGGAAGCTGAGGCACAGAGAGGTTCAGTAATGTTCCCAAGGTCACAGAGTAAGTGACAGAGTTGGGATTCAAACAGAAGCATCTGGGCTTCCAAGTCTGTGATCTTCATACTGTACTCTGCCATCTCAGTCTGATGCCACAGGGTTAGGTTGAATTCTGACTCTTCTCTCCCTCCAACATCATTAGAGCCAGATCTTGGCTCTTTTTTACCACTTGCTCTACATTCATTGCCTAATTCACAGACACTTCTTGCCTTACTCTTATAGACTTATAGAAACCTCCTAACTGATGACTCCAGTTCCTTACCCTCTGATCCTCCTCACGCTGGTATAAGACTTGCTGTCCTTGGGCCCATCTGAGTCACACCACTTAACACTTAACAGTGCTCCCCAGCACCTTCAGATAAAGTCCAAATACTGATCAGAGCATATAAGGGTGCCTATGACCTTCACCAGGTCCCTCACCAGCCTTCCACTGCATCTCTCTCTCTGAACTCTGAATCCTCCCAAGCCTTTCTTGTCTGTCCATTCCCTTGGTAGCACTTACTGAATACCTCCTGCGTGCAGGCAGTAAGGACACAGAGGCTGCCTTTGAGGTTGGCACAGTCTAGGGAAAATCATGAACATACAAATTGGGTCCACATCCCTTCATCCACAAACTGAAATCCAGAAAGCTCTAAAATCCAAAAGATTTTTCATAACTCATTTAGGGCCAAAACCTACCCTAAACTGCCTCAAAGTTACCTGTGGTGTTTTTATATACATATTAATGTGTTTGATGGTGAGATGCTGTCCCAGACCCTGATGGGGGCATTACAAGATACATGGAATGTGTACTATATTATTCAAAATATTCTTAATTTCAAAACATATCTGGCCTCAGGTCTATCAGAGAAAGGATCTTGGCCCTGTTGATGCAATCTAGGGTGGGAAATTCAGTAATGGAAGCATCACTCAGGGTGCTTAGGCAACCCTCTGGCAGGACTGGGTTTCATGTAAATGTTAAAAAGAAGCAATTCATTTCTTGCTAGTGAAATAATCTATTCCCAGCTGCAGCTGCTACAAGATATGAGAACTCATTCAATGTTTCTCACAACCAAAGAATGAAGTCAAAATTCCTTAGTATGGTGTCTAACTCTGTATGTTTCTAGCCACCTTTACAACCGTATTTGTAGGAACTCCTCCCCACACAGGACTCTGAGCTTCATGAAGGCATAGATCAATTTCACTCTTCTTTGTGGTCATAATGTAGGTCAGCAAATCACAGCCCATGGGCCAAAACTGGTCTACTGCCTGTTTTTGTAAATAAAGTTTTATTGGAACACAGTCACGTTAATTCATTTGTGTATTGTTAGAGCTCTATCAAGCTATAGTAGCAGAACTTAAAAGTTGCAATGGAGACCATATGGCCTGCAAAGCCTAAAATATTTATCTGGCCCTTTATAGAAAAAGTTTACTGGCTCCTGTTCTAATGTACACTCCAGCATCGGGAACTCAATAATTATTGATTCTTGTCCTAGGTTCTTCTAAAAGTCCAGCTGAGACCAAAGTTTATAAGCAGGTAGTTTATTTGGGAAATGATCCCAGGGAGCAAGAGTGAAGGGTGGGGGTGGTGATTTGGTCAAGTGTTATTGACTTGGCCACCACTGCAGGCCACTGGTGTTTGACCCCAGTTGGGGCCTTTGGAGAAGGCTTATGACATGTGTCTCAGAACAGTGTGCCCAGGGTAAACCAGGGAAGCCACTATCCATTGGCCTCCATCCTTCATTAATCAAAGGTGGCCCCATAAGCATTAACTCCCCTCCACTTCTGAGGTGCATACATATGAGTATTCTTAAGATTCTGAACACCTGCTGCAGGATCAGAGAAGCTCTGGGACAGGAATCAAGTGGTACACCATGCAGGCAAGATGTGCATCATCCCATTGCAGTGGGGCAGAGATGGTCAAAGTCTGTACAGAGTTGGTCACTGCAACAGTGGTTGGAGTCAGAGTTGTGCTGAGAGGATGTGGAGAGGTGCGTAGAGTTGCCTATTATGGTCTGAATGTTTTGTGTCCACCCCAAAATCCATTTGTTGAAGTTTCATCCCCATTGTGATGGTATTTGGAGGTGGGACCTTTGTGCTGTAATTAGATCAAGAGGGTGAAGCCCTCAAAAATGGGATTAGTGCCCTTATAAAAAGACATACAGGGACAGATGTGGTGGCTCACACCTGTAGTCCCAACACTTTGAGAAGCCAAGGTGGGAGCATCGTTTGAGTCCAGGACTTCAAGACCAGCCTGGGAAACATAGTGAGACCTTGTCTCTACAAAAAAATAAACAAAATTAGCCTGGTGTGCTGGTGAGAGCCTATAGTCCCAGCTACTCAGGAGACTAAGGTGGGAGGATTGCCGGAGCCCAGGAGATTGAGGCTTCAATGAGCTGAGATGGCACCACTGCACTCCAGCCAGGGAGACATAGTGAGACCCTGTCTCAAAAAAAAAAAAAAAAAAAAAAAAAAAGGGCTTCCTCTCTCTCTCTGTCATTCACCATGTGAGGACAGGAGGAGATGGCCATCTTTAAACCATGAAGAGGGCCTTTACAGGGTACCGAATATGCTGGCACCTTGATCTTAGACTTTCCAGCCCCCAGGACTGTGAGAAATAAATTCTGTTGTTTATAAGCTACTCAGTTTATGATACTGTATTTTGTTATAACAGCCTGAACAGACTAAGACAGTGCCCAATACACTGATTGATCAAATAATAAGTAGCTTGTATTTATTGCTAAGGACTATGCTAAATGCACTGCATGTCTTATCTATGTCTTATGTAATTCTCATAAAAGCCCTATAGAATTTTCACTATATTATTCCCATTTTCTTCATAAGAAAGCTGATGTTTAGACAGTTGATGTAAAGTAATGAGGCCTGGGACTTAACTCACTTCTGCCCGACTCCAAAGCCCTAATCACTACTAAGCTACACTGACTAAGCTTGACTCCCCTCCCCGCAGCTCCTGCCTACCTTCTGCCTCAGTGGGTCTGTCAGGAGTAGGACAGAGCCCTTCCTATAACCAGGGGTTGGAGGTCTACCTGTGGGGTGACATATTGTTCCCCAAGTGAGGAAACTAAATGTCACTTAGAAAATGGAAAACAAGCCCAGGGAAACTGGCAAGAGAAAGACTTGTTAGTGGGAAGAGAGGATGAGTATTAAGAAGCAATTAGCTAGCACTCATAATACTTTGTACTTTCATAGGGCTCACTAACTCTTTATCTTCAAAGAAAGTAACAGAAAACCACATGCAATGACTCCGTGTGTGATTTAGAGGAAAATGGCAGGGTTAGGAGGATCTGATATGGCTGGGGTGAAGCTTACCCCACAATTTTTCTGGCATTAGGTAGCAGGAGGAACTACAGGCTCCTTTGTTGTAAGTCAGGGTGGTTTTACTTCAGGCAGCCTAGAACCTCAGCAACCCTGACCAGGAGGAAGCAAGGAGTCAACAGAAAAGGGACTAGGAAACCCCTGAACCAGCTAAAGTGTCAGATTCTTGGGAGAGCAGTTGGAAAGACCAATGCCATGGCTAAATGGAAACATGTGCCTGATTAGGAAGACTCAGATACCCCAGAATCTGCCATCCAACAGGTGGAATCCAGATGCCAGAGGTTCTCGGGATGCTAGTGGGAGCATGGCTCCAGGGGATCAGTCCAATGGCAGCAGAGTTTCATTCAACAGCTGAGATCCCAGGTGCAGGATCCAGCCCCCAGGGGAGAAAACTGGAAAGAATTAAATAGGAAGTACAGGCTGCTGAGGAACAGGCCCTAGACAGAGCTCTACGCACAGCAGTAAACTGAAGCTTGGTGGGAAGACTAAAGCACTGCCAGATTGCACCAACATTGTGGGGATCCTGGGATTGACTGCAACTTGGTTGTCATGCAAGAACACATGGCCCACCCTATTTGTGCACTAGCACCAGGTCTATGGCAGCAAGACTAGTTCCAATCCTCTTCCACTGATGGAGTGGGAGTTGCCAATATATTCCCTGCCCTGGTCAAGTTGGGATCAAAACAGAATGTTTCAACCCTATGAACATTTTTATAATTGAGGTTAAATTCACATAACATAAAATCAACCATTTTAAAATGATCAATTCAGTGGCATCTGGTACATTTATAATGTGCAACCACCATCTCTACCTAGTTCTAAAACATTTCCATCACTTCAAAGTAAAACCCCTTATTCATTGAGCAGTTTCTCCCCATTCTCCTCTCCCCACTCCAGCCCCTGGCAATCACCAGTCTACATTCTGGCTCTATGGACCTACCTATTCTTGATATTTCATATAAATGGAAGCATACAATGTGTGACCTTTTGTGTCTAGCTTTTTTTCACTTAGCATAATGTTTTTGAGGTTCATCCATGTTGTAGCTTGTATCACTACTTTATTCCTTTATATAGCTGAATAATACCCCATTGTATGGATATACCACAATCTGTTTATCCCTGTGAACATTTTTAACATGAGATGATCGAAGGATAAAAATGAGAACTTTGGGCAACAGTGAAAAAGCATCATGGTATTGTTCCTACATTAACTTTTCAGTCCCTATTTTTTTAACCAGGAGATAATTGGCATGTTGCCTCACACCTAAGTCCCACACCATCCATAGGAAGGACAGTAATGACTCTGAACAAGAGTAGAAAAGGACAAAGAAATGGTTTTACACCTACTTTGTCTTTCAGGGTCACAAAGTATGAAACAGCCTGTCCCAAAAATGGGTTTATTAGATCTTTGGACACCCAGTGTGTGACCACAGTGCAACAAAATCATATACTTGGGCATTTGTTCCTTCATCTGGAAGAAGCGAGGGCAGAAGCCACCTGAAGGTCCTCAGTGCTGTGGAAGATGGCATTCCTCTATAGATGCTCCCCTGCTCTACCACTGTTCATTCTCAATTACTAATCAAATAAGTGTGCCTGAATTATTTACCTCCCTGCAAGCCTGCTCACAACAAAGAATACCCAACCTAAAGTCAGTGAACAATAAGATTGCATAAGAAGAAAGAATGTACCACACTCCCTCCATAATTAATTATTGTGGGCTGATTTCAGCTACATTTTTCCTTGGGCATTTTCCTAGCAGTTCACATTTAACAGTCCCTGGAAGCCAGGAAAACAGAGGAGAAAAAGCTTATTTATGTCTTAGTTCTATGCTATACATAAATGAAAATCATTGTTAATTTAGAGTTTGACAGCTGTGGTGCATTTGTAAGTCCAGGTCAGCTGTCATCAGCACTCCAGCTTATTTTTCAAGCAGATGTTTAATTTGACTTTAGTGCTTTTGCCAGTTCTTAAGGAGAAAGAGGGGGAAGCAGAAACAGAAATAATCATTATATTCATCATTTGGTTTCCTTTCAAAACATAAATCGGCATGATTAACAATGACATCAGAATTGCTGTAATTACAGTTTTGGGTGCAGAACTAGTTAGCTATCATCTCCTACATGGTCCAAAGTCTAGTTTTCTTTTTTTTTTTTCCTCCTAAAGTCAGAGGGTGTTTTGTGGTAATTACACCCAGACTCTGAACAACAGTCCCAGCTCCACAGAAAAGCCTTCCAAAGTGCAGAAGAAAATCAAAAATCAAGGCATGGGGAATGGAATGATAGGGGTGACTAGGCCACAACCCCAGATGAAAGCCACAGGCTGAGTCTTGTCTTGTGGCTCTGCGTTCAGGAAACCAGCGAGAGCAATCAGAGCCCTTGGAACAGCAGCCAGGATCTCCCGCTCTTATATATCTACCATGCTTCTGTGGCCAGGCAGCTGGCTTTGTACAGGCTCACAGTGTGCAAATCGGTCTCAAAGTGTAAAATTAAACACATCTGTAGCTCCACGTAGAAATCTGATGAGTCAGTATATACTTGATCGGGCCCACTGTTCCAGTCCACGGTGCTTGGAGGAATCTTCCTTTGCACCAGCTGTGATGCTAGCTAAACCCACTTCCTGAATCTTTCTTCACCCTCATTTTTATATGTGTGGCTTCCGGAGGTCTCACTTGGCCCTTATTTTTTGCCATCTATCATGTGTCCAATCACAATGTCCCAAAGAACCTCTTTGACATTGCCTCTGTAGTGGGGACAGTAGATGCAATAACACTGTTTCTATTTGTTTCTTTGTACGTTGAGATGAAAGACTGCCTTGCCTTCTTCATCAGTCAACAACTCGATATGTGCTATGTTAAAAAAGATCCCACCCAAAGGAAAAATCTGGCAAATGTCCTGAACCCCAGCTCTGAAATTAAAGTTTGATAGAGGAACAATCTACAACCTCACCCTTCTAGTGCCAGAGGATCCTCTAGACAGAACTAAAGATGTAGACCCTGAGGGGCAAGTCTGACTCCTAAAAGGGTGGTCTTCCATCTTTTTAAATGGAAAGTATTATTTGTAGATTATGAGTTAAGAACTAATTCTTCCTTAATGATAGAAAGACCAGGCTTCTGCCAGGTTAATGTTCCAAGAATCTCTGAGAATCCTTAGGGAATTATAAACGTGTACCAAAAACTACTGGCTGTTGCTTGTTGCTTGCCACCTTGGCCATCCACCTGGGGCTAGGCTCTGGATCTGTTCCATGGGCAGCTCCTCTCCCTGCCTTTGCCTCAAGCTTGGACTCCAGGCTGTCTATTAGTACCCTCATTATGGTTAGGGCCAAACAGCAATGGTTAATAAGATGTTGAGGACTTGGGGAGTGCCCCAAAGTCCTCACAGAGATCCTACATAACTGGACTAAGGGTTGGCTGCTCTTAGGCCCACGAGCCCAAGCTCATCCTTAGAGGTTCCCTGCTCTCAGCTCCTGGCCTGTCTCACACCAGGTGGGCACCAGGCTGCCTGCCTAACCCCAGTGGCCTCTTCTCCTTAAAAGAATACCCCTGTACAAGTCCCAGTTGCCCCAATTTCCAGACCTAATTCCCCTCCACACTAGTTTGCTTAGCATTGTAGTTAAGAAGGTGGACTTCCAGGTCAAGTGATCTGAGATTGAAGTCTGGCATTACCACTTACTAATGACGTTAGGCAAGTCATTTTAGACACCCAGTGCCTCAGGTGCCTCCCCCATAACATGGGGGTGGTAATATTAATAGTATGTACCTACCTCATAGAGTTGCTGAGAAGACTAAATGAGTTAGTGCATGTAAAGTTCTTAGAACACTTTCTGGCACAGAATAAGCTCTAAACAAGGCTATATTATTAATGTTGCTGTTATTACTATTGCTTTACATTTGCAATAAAAACGAAGATCATCATGTAGATGTTTCCTAAGACAAAGAAGTGGTCTACCCAAGAGGTGAATTTCAGTTTCTGGTACTTAGGACAAAAACTGTACATTTTAAAGGTCGTTTTTCAAGCTTCAAAAACTGTTTAGTCACACTGGATCTCTATTTCTTTTACTTGCTTGCTCCTTGCCACTTCCCATAAAGAATATGAAGTGGCATTAAGAAAAATATAAAACAAAGTGGTCATGTTAAATTAAAAAAAATCAAGACCAGGGAAAATCAACATTAAAATATAACATCGGCTGGGCGTGGTGGCTCACGCCTGTAATCCCAGCACTTTGGGAGGCTGAGGCGGGCAGATCACGAGGTCAGGAGATTGAGACCATCCTGGCTAACACGGTGAAACCCCGTCTCTACTAAAAAATACAAAAAAATTAGCTGGGCGTGGTGTCGGGCATCTGTAGTCCCAGCTACTTGGGAGGCTGAGGCAGGAGAATGGTGTGAACCTGGGAAGCGGAGCTTGCAGTAAGTGGAGATCATGCCACTGCACTCCAGCCTGGGTGACAGAGTGAGACTCCATCTCAAAAAATAAATTAATTAATTAAAAAAATAAAATATAACATCAAGACAGGAGGAAGATCTAAAGCATGCTAAGGGCTCTAAACTCTCATACACTTACAAGAGCACTGGATTACAACCCATTAAATAAAGTGGAAATAAACTAAATAATATAAATAAACACATATACCAGTTAAACAAGTGGATGAATAATTGGAAAGTGTGATAAGGAACAGGATGTTTCTATAATCTCAAAGTACTTGCCCTTGAAATACTTAATCACTAAAAAGGGAGAAAAGCAAGAACTTTAGAATGGAGAAATCTGGCAGCTACCTATAATGTGTGCCACCTCATAGGATGCAATGAGAAGAAAACAACACAGTGTCACTTCTGTGATATTCCTGCTAGAGATGCATATGCTGAATCTAATTATGAGGAAACATCAGACAAGCTCAAATATTTTACAGAATAAATGACATGTAATCTTCAAGTTTCAAACTCAAAGACTGAGGAAGATTCTAGATTGAAGGAAACCAAAGTGAGGTGAAATCTAAATGCAACACTGTGATTCTAAACTAGATATATTATCTACAAAAGAACAATTGTTGAAATGTGAATAGGGTTCAAGGATTAGATATATCAATGTTATCTAATCTGATGTTTGTACTGTGGTTAAATGGGAGAATATCTTTGCAGGAATTGCACAAAAAAAGTACTTGAGCTGATCAGCATCATGTCAACCACTTACTCTCAAATGCTTCAGGGTAAAAAAGTTTTTTATACGGCTCTTGTAAGTTTTCTTTAAGGTTGAAATGGTTTCAAATTAAAAAGACTCAGAGTTGCCAGACACAGTGGCTCATCTGTAATCCTAACACTTTGGGAAGCTGAGGCAGAAAGATCACTTGAACCCAGGAGTTCAAGACCAGCCTGGAAAACATAGACCTTGTCTCTACAAAAAAAAAAAAAAAAAAAAAAAAAACTTAAAAATAAAATTAGCTGAGCATGGTGATGCATGCCTGTGGTCCCAGCTACTCAGGAGGCTGAGGTAAGAGGATCACTGGAGCCAGGAAGATGGAGGCTGCAGTGAGCCATGATCATGCCACTGCACTCCAGTCTGGGGGACAGAGTGAGACCCTGTCTCAAAAACAAAAAAAGGACTCGGCAAAATCAGCGGGTGTTGGGGTGGAGGGGAAAAAAGAGCTGTATTGACATCTTTCCTTTCTCCCTTCCTTTTTTTCTTTTCTCCCTGGCCTTTTTCTCTCAGAAGGTTGGGCCAAGATTTTGATGAGAAGTCACTGGGTTCAATCAGGAAGGCAGGCAGGGACTTGCCAGACCTGAGGGGCTGAGCTGAGTTGGTTCGTTCAGTGATCCTTCCTGTAGTGTGTGTATACTAAGCACATTCATCCCATCCCAAGCACCATACCAGACGGCAAGGGTACAGAGCTGAGCAGGATGCAGCCTGTGTGACCGGAGACTCGCAGAGTGGTGGGAAATGAGCCAGTCAACAGCAACCGCATGGTGTGAAAGGGCCTCCCTGAGAGAAGCACAGGGCAGAGTTGGGCAGGCACCCATCCTGGTTGAGGGTGGTGAGGAAGGTCCAGACAGAAGTGGCAAAAAGGCAACAGGTGAAGGGAAGTAGCAGAAACAGTGTGGGATTGTCCCTAGACCAGAGAAGGCAAGGAACATTAGGGGACCTGCAAGCAGGTGGAGCAGGGAGGGCTGTGATTGGGGCGAAGGTGAGGCCATGCTAAGGAGTGGGTGCTCAATGAATGTTCCTCTTTTTCTATACTTCCCTTCTCTTCTTTCTCGCTTCCTTTGCCACAACATCCCTTCTTTGAGCATTCAGCTGGGTATTGCTCTAATTTTTTAATAACAGTAACAGTTGCTAAATTACGTGCCCACAATCCTATAATGCAGATACTATTATTTCCTCCATTTTACAGAGAAGAAAATTGAAGCACAGCTTGCTCAACATGATCTAGCTCATAAGTAGCAGAGCTGAGATTTGAACCCTGGACAGTCTAACTCTGTAGCCCAAGCTTTTGATCTACCACAATGCCAGAGTACATCTTTAACGAGGCTGAATTCTCAGGGGATTATGTCTTTTATAAAGTGTCTTGAGGGCCTCAGTAGTTCTATAACTAGAGGGGTAAAGGGAGTGGGGATCTTACAAGCTGTGTCTGTTGGTGCATCTTACCCATTCCAGCCACCTCCCCTCATCCCACTCACTGCCTTTTCATGCCTGCCCTGTTATCAGTTGTGTGAGACCTGCAATGGGTCCAGGGACACCGGCAGCCTGGGATGGACCAGTGAGGGTTTTACCCAGGGTGGCTGCAGAGTCAGCACAGCTCATAGTGGAGGAGGAAAGCAAAGGGTCAAATCAAAGAAGGATCAGGTCCAAAGGGCCCTCAGGGGGAAAGGCTGTGCCCAGCAAGAAACTGGGCACAAAGTTGGGTCAAGGTGAGCTGTTCGGGATGGAAACTGAATAAGGCAAAGTCAAAATGTAAAAGATGAAAAAGGCTCTTTTGCATGTGGTCTCAGGCAGGAGGGAATGGGAAACATACTTTCCACCACCGTAGACCCCCCACTACCCCATCAGGACTCAATTATTTACTGGACAAATATTTAGTGAGCACCTACTATGTGCCAGGCTAGTGCTAGGAATCGGGGAGGAAAGGAGAAAAAACAAGGCAGAGAGACCAGAGGGGCTGGCACATGAATATTCATCTGAGAACCTGAAATGCCAAGCTTTCTTTGGAACCAGGCTGCATTTCCATTTTCCCTTTAGCCCCTGGAACAAAGCCAGGAAGTGACAGAGTTACTGGCTGGGGAAGAGTGTGGGAGGGAGGGAAGAGCAAGCTCCCCCCAGCAGCCGCTGCCACAGTCATTTCTAAAACAGGTTTTTACAGAAAAGCCTGGTTATTCCATTATTCCTCTGCAGCCAGGAAAAATCCCCCTTTCCACACCTGCCTGTGATCAATACAGATGCTTCTGCTAATTGTGTTGTCAAGAAGATCCTTGATTGGTTCTAAACATTCTGTTAGGCAAAGCTTTCCCCTTGCAGGTGGGTTTTAGGGTCACACAGGTCAATGTTGGAATCCCGGCTCTACCCAGTCTGAGCCTGTTTTCCTCTTTATAAAATGGGAATCAGGAGCAAAGGCATAGGAAGTACCCCTTTACATTTTTAAAAGTAATTTAGGGTTTGCAGAGCACCTTCCATTCTACCCCCCAACTACTCTTGCTAGGTCAACATCATAATTATTGTGAGAAATTGAAGCTCAGAGAGGTAATGTGATTTGGATTGGATCACACAGACCCTGAGTATAAATGTCAAGATATAGAAACCCGGCCTTCACTTTTAAAATAGAAATGATTTGCTGGGCTTTTGTACATTTTCTTTTGTGATGGTCAAAATCTACTGCCTAATACCAAGGATACCTACATACTATCTAATACCCAGTAGTTTTAGCTGGGAATTTCCTTGCCAAATGGAAGGCAGGAGAGCCCAGCGGAGAAGGGTATGGGTTGTGGAGTCAATGTCGTTGGGCTCCTAATCCTGGACTACCTCTTAACAGCTGAACTTGAGCAAGGCACTTGATCCCTCTATACCTCAGCTTCATTTATTTGCAAAAGGAGTACTACCTACCTCATAGGCAGGAGAATTAAACAAGATAACCAGGGATTCTTGGCCCTGGCTGCATATTGGAATCACCTGAGCAGCTTTTAAAACTCACCTGTGCTTTGGCCCCACCTCTGGAAATTCTGATCTCATCTGTCTGGAATGGAATTAGGGCACCCAAAGGATTCTAATGAGCAACCAGGGCTGCAACCCTTTAACTAAATAAAATGTCTACTACAGAGTGCCTAGCACATCGCGAGCACTCAGTAGATGCTAGTTATCACTGTCATTCTGATTGGTGATAAAACCAAGGCACGTGGGCCAACACTGATCCATTGGTACCAACATCCAGTAGGTCCCAGTTACTGTGCCATGCACTGTGGGTAGATACAACGGTGAACAAGAGTGAGTCTCTACCTTATAAGGGTTTCATTAATTCTCTAGTTTGGTAAAAAAGGCATAAATATGAGAAGTTATAATAAATAGTAACACAAGGTTTAAAGGAGAAGGAAGAAGGAAAGATAAAAATTTTCAAGCTCCTATCCCATGCTAGGCACTTTCTACACCAACGTAGTTCATTAATGCACACAGGAGCCCCATAAAGTAGATATTAACCTCAATTTGTGGGACAGAAAACTGAGGCTCAGGAAAGAAATTCACCTACACACAAAACAGCTAGATCCAGAATCAAATTTTATCTGCCTGACTACAGAGGTCCTTCTATTGTATCATGTCTTTAGCACGCTGATTTCATGGTGATTATAAGAACAAGTAATAAGCTGGTAAGAATTAGAATGTAGAAGGTTCAAGTCCTTATGTGTGTGTGAATGTACATATCTATCATCTATCTGTCATTCTATGTATCTATCATTCTATCCAATTATCCATCCATCCGTCTATCCAGTCATCTAATTCTGTTATCCATCACTGGTTGTAAAATTAGATTTTCAGCTTAATCAAATATTTCAGTTAATAGGTCAAGCTTTTAAATTACTCTTAATTAATTCTCCATTTTCCTGCATAAAATTAAAACATTAGCATTAAGCCAAACAATATATCACTTCCAGTAAATCATGGAGGAATAGGATTGCTAATGTTATTCTTTAAAGTCTGCTAATGGTATCAGACTATGTAATGTAGATTAACTACCAGCCCTAAACAGTAATACAAATAGAGGAAAACAAAATTAACGTGATTAAATACACTCAGAGGCTATTTAGTCAACAGTCAGATTGCAGAGATTTGCAGCTGCAGCTCCAAAAAGCTGGTTCTCTCCTCAGCTGTCACTAATTAATGCGATTTTCCTAATAACAGTTTTCTGATAGACAAACAGCATCAAATCAAAACAACTTCATTTTTATGCTGATGAGGCCTAACCACTACAAGAGCCCCACAGATGCAAATGGCAATGTTGCTAACTGCAGGCTTGCCTGTGGTCTTCCTCACACACAAGTTGACCATCAGTGCTGGAAGTTTATTGCACAAATACATGGGATGTGGGATAGCTTGGCTTGTTACATCGTCACATCAGCCTTGGTAGTACTGGGTCACAGTGGGATATACCACAGCTCTAGGAGAAAAGTGCTCTAGACAATTGTCCATTGCTCTGGACCTATGCCTGTGTAAGTGACTCATCTTCTCTTAATTTGACACTTATTTTTCCCAAAAGACAGAATTCAAGCAGGCTGGTTCACATCATTCAATATTCAGAACTCTTACTGGGTAGGGTCAGCAGGAAGGCAACCCCAAAATGGCCAGCATCCCTCAATATGGGTGACTTTGGCTTATGCATTGATCCCTAGTGTAATCAATTGCAGTTAATCGGTTTCTCCAACGCATGTTGCATAAATCATAAATATTTATGGATCAAAAAACTGGTTTACATTTCCTAAGAAGGGTACTAGACACATGGAAGGCCAGGATTTACTACCTTTTCTACTGACAACCAGTATAATAGCATCGCAAACTGGGCCAATCAGTGGCATTTGACCTCTGGCCATGAGGAACTTCTGGTCATCTCTAGGGGAGCTTGAACAGAGAAGAATCCAAATTGACAGGAGAGTGAATTATAGATTTTCAAGACTACGTCAGCCCAGAGAAACACTGTACATATTGATGCCTTTGGATGGAGAGGCATTAAATACAGTGCAAAATGTTATTGCCAAAAGATTGTTGCCAAATATCCTCTGAGGATGAGAATTCTGCTAGTTGACTTTCTTGAAATGCATCTCACATTGTAGTAGAAACATCCTTCGCATGGAGACATCCAGAAAGCTAGGGAAATGTACATCTTAATCTCATGGCCCAGACTCATCCATTTACAAACAAAGCAGTGACCAGGACAAAGACCCTGGAAAAGGTTTGGGCCCACCACACTGAGAGGGTCCAGCTCCAGGGAGGTCGGTTGTGCTGTACCATGGAGGTGGCAACTATCTGGTTTTGCTCTTGTTCCCTTACAGAGATGAGGAGATAGAGACCCCCCTCCTTCCCTCTTTTTTTTTCTCTCTCCTCTGTGACTTCTACCTATCCTACTTTGTAAAGGTTTTAAGTGTTTTCAAGGGACACATTCTTTGAAGTTCAACTCCCTCATGTCTCCCAGATGTGCAACATGGAAATGTACACGTTACATTGTCAACCTTAGGATATAGATTTTTACTTATGTATTGGGTTTTAATTTATTCCTTGCCAACTCGAAAACAATTTGCAGTACCTTGTTTAACACAGAAGCTCCAGAATGATTCCCAAGTCTCCCAACATAAACATGAGTGGTTTACCATTAAAATAAAAAAAATTCGTCATTTACATTCTGCTCTGCATTAAAGTGGGATCACATTAATTTCTTTTCCACATTATTTACTGAGAAAACTAGCATTCTTGGTTTCCTTCCTTCCCTCCCTTCCTCCCTTCCTTTTTTCTTCCCTTCTCCCACTCTTCCTTTCTTCCTTCCTTTCTTGTAGCTGAAAGTATTTCTGTGAGAAAGATTAGGAAACAGGACAGATCATGCCCAGATTTTGTAGCTTACATATGGTCTCATGCTGTTGCCCCAGAGCTCTGTGAGGGTCCAAGATGACCATGGCTTACCTCTGATGAGCTTATGCCACATAAGGATGAGGTCAGATGCTACAAGAGGGGCACAGACATTGAAAAGAAGAAACATGGGGCAACTCAATGGATGAGCAAAGTCGAATGCATTGTGCAATCAGCAAGTGTCTTTTTTATAAGAAAGCTCTGTGCTTGGTTTCACCTCCTGCTGCTGGACATACCATCATCCTGCTGATTCCCAACATTGTGAAGGGATTTTGAGTTCAGCCTCCGTGGTTCCTTTTGAGAACAATGGTTGCCATCAGCCAAACTGCCTAGCTTGGTCAAAACACAGAAGGCATAAACAGCCTTTATGCAGTGGGAAGTGTTTCATGATTCAGACCAGTCACTGTTTGCTGATCACACAGCACTCTGGGTGGCACTGCTAATACAGAGGAGTCTATGCTTCTTGCCAGATTGTGGACATATGGTAGACACTCAAAATTATGTGTTGAATATGAAAGAGTTGAATTATGGGGAAAGTCAGTGTATTGAAAATGCATCACATCAGCACACCTGCAATGTTTCCTGTAGGAAAGCTCAGTGCCAAATGTTAGAGGGTCCACCAGGGAATAACAAGGTTCCTACCCTCAAAAAGCCTGGAATTCAGGCAGAAATGCAAAATATAAACATGCAATAAATCAAAGGATAATACAAGATATTAAATAAAGTTCAAGCAAACATCAAGAGTACCCAATGCCTGAATGCCAAATGAACAGTAACAACAAACTGTGTTCCAGAAGTCTGGTGGAGAGACAGGTCGCTTCTGATGGTCCTGGTTAATGCGGCTCTGAGGAGGAAGTGAGATGGTGACAGACGATTGGGATCTGATTAGGCAGAGAGGAGGGTAAAAGTGAGGAGGAGACATGTGACACATATCCACACAGTAAAGCTGAGTTCAGGTACTTGGGGAAGGGAGTATCAGACCTGAAAGGTGGCTTGTACCCTAGTGTTCAGGATTGTGGATGTTTAGCCAAGACTTTGGACTATAACCTGTAAGTGAGAGAGGAGCCTTTGTTTAGAGAGGACCTACTGTGTGCCACACCCTGTGCTGGGGTGTGGTAGAGGTGGGGGGTGGGATAATTAGGATGTGGTGCCATCGTTGCTAACAATGTGTGAAAGAAAGTGATAATGAAGAGGTGATGATCAGTCCCCTGGCAGGGCGTAGGTAAATGGGATGGGTTGGCAAGGACAGGAGACCATTAGGAGGTTACTGCAGTAATTAACCGGAAAATCCTTCACTTAATCTTCTGTGTGTGTCCTTCCTTAGGGTGGGGTAGAGGGGAGTCAGGTGGGTACTAGCAGGCATGAAAATCATGGCTTCTACTTTAGAGAGCTGATCTTATAGAATCTCTCGCCAAAGCAATGCACATGCTTGCAATTTTGCATATACTTTCCATACAATTTCTTCAGGGGTTCAAAGATCCTCTGGAACCAATCATGGACTATGAGTTCCTAGCTGAGAACAATAACCCCCCTCCCACACCTCCAACCCCACCTAAAGAGCAAGCATCTCCCAACATCCAGTTCCACTACTCTACAGGACACTCCCATTTCCACAGCAGAAAACCTGAGTGAGAGGAAACAGAAAGAAGGCAGGTGGCCTGCCCTCAAGGACCTTGCTCTGTCACCTGGATTGTTTCCTTACACCTGAGAGGACAGTGCTCTTGCAGTCAGCCCTAGTTTGCAGGAACCCACAGAAGCGGGAGGAGGCTGAAGCCAAGGCAAAGTGGGACGAACTGCAGAGAGTAATGACTTGCATGAACCCAGCCAAGAGGGAGCTTGCAATGTGGCAGCATTTCCTCTTCCTTAGAGGCTGGGGCGATTATGTGATTACACCCACGCCCAGCCGCGGAGCAGCGAGGACTCGGCACAGAACACCGGAGAAACCCAAGAGCAACACTTCACTTTCTATTTCTTGTTTTCCAGCTGAGACAGGTTCTATTTTGGATCAGAGCATAGTCTGGAGAGAAAGCAGTTGAAGTCTTGGGTGCTTGGAATAAAAATTTGACCTTAATCTTTAGGAAAAAAGTGTATATCTTAGTTGGAATATTTTATTAAATGGAACGACATTCATGCCCTTCTGCATATCTACTGTCATATATTTCAGACCTAATGGTGATTCTTAAGCTTTTTGGGGTCAGGAACCCCTTTGAGAAGCAGATGAAAGCTATGAATTCTGACTCAGAAAAATGCACTTGTGCACATCAGACAAAATTTCATCATCCTAAAACCTGTCTGCAAACCCTATGTTACGAACTCCAGGTTTGATAAGCCTTGGCCAGATCCTCTGTTAGGTCCTAGGAATGCAATGATGAATAAGACACAGTCCCTGGACTCAAGGGGCTGAGTTTAAGGAAGTGTTTATAGATGTGAAGAGGTTGTCAGGGAGAGCTAGGTAGGTCACTGAATAGCAAGTGAACTGTAAGAGGCATTAATAGTCACCAGCTAAACAATGTCATAGAGACAGTGAGCCTGCCAGTTGTCCCTTGACTAGTAATACCCCAGGTACCACTAATCAATTGCAAAATGCTAAGTAATGGGCTAAGGCTGATTGAAAAATAAAAGTAATTTTTCAGTAACATAAACTGAAAAATAAAAGTACTTTTTCAGTAACATCAAACTCCTTGTTCATGTGTTATTAAGAGAAAAGATTTTTTGGCTTAATGATGTATGTGAGATACTGCCTTCACCCCAGGCTCAGGGATTAGACAAATACCTCTTTGCAAGGTTAAGAAATACCATGGATAATTTAAACCAGAGGAAGGAAACCATTAAGGGTCAAAAGAAGCTGGAAAAAAATTGACAGTTTGGTTTAAAACAATTATGGAAAATGAGAAATAGTCCTGTTAACTATCTAGAATTGCCTGCCTGTCAGAGCTTCCACAGCCGGGACTACCTCCTGCAGCCTATTTATTTCATTCATATGAGTTGAAGAGTTTTCCAGCAGCTGACGAATTTCCAGCCGGTGATCCAGCAGGTACCCCTAAGGATTTCCACTCTTTCCTCAGCTTCACCCTACAGGCATGTGAAAGCTTCCTCCAGAGAGAAAAAGAGTATTTCCCTTGCTTGTGTTTTCCTGTCAAACTCCTACTCACAGCCCCCACCCCACCTTTCCTTTACAGACACATCTCTGGGGTGTAAACTTGAAGGCCTGACCCAGTACAGGGACCCTCTGGTTCCCAAATCCAAGGCCTTCTTATAAGGCCTTGTCCACAGCTGTCCCTCCTCTCAGAGTCTCTTCTGATCAAGAGCATCCCTGCCCCCTCACTCCCACCAAAAACCTTCAGTCTGGGAGCGATAGCTCACACCTAGAATCCCAGCACTTTGAGGGGCCTAGGCAAGTGGATCACTTGCCAGGAATTTGAGACCAGCCTGGACAGCATAGCAAGACCCCATCTCTAAAAAAAAAAAATGTAAAAAGCAGCCAAGCATAGTGGCAGGCACCAGTTGTCTCAGCTACTCAGGAAGCTGAGCCAGGAGGATCACTTGAGTCCAAGAGGTTGAGGCTGCAGTAAGCTGTGTTCATGCCGCTGCATTCCAGCCTGGGCGACACAGTGAGACTCTGTCTCAAAAAACCAAAACAACAATAAAAGACCTCCAACAGCTCCCCAGTGGTGCAACCTTGTGGCCTACATATGGGACCAGACAGAGCCTGGCTCCTCCTTTCCTCTGAACTGCCCTCCCTATATCCCACCATGCCTCTTTCCATCAGTCAGGCATGCATTTAAGAGCAGCATTCATTACAAAACTTGGCTGATGATGGCTTCAACAAATAGTGGTTTATTTTTCCCATACCACAAGAAGCCCCAGGGTAAGTGACTGCTGGTATTCTTTCAGCAGCTAAATGATGTCAGGGCCAGTGTCTTTGTGATTCTTCTTGGCCTTTCTTCGTGGTAGCAAAATGGCTGCCTTGTTCCACACATTGTGTTTATAAGGGAAAGGCCATGGTGGGTCATTTATTTTTCTTACCTGGAAAGCAAAACTTCCTCAGAAGGGTCTCTTTTAGGTGTGCAGCTCTACTGCAAAGTTCCTGTCGCTGGTTTTACAGACTTAGTCTCTTCCATCTTGCAAACTTCCCATTATGTTACTGAGGCCACACGTGGGTCACGTGTCCTACCACCAGCAGCAAGGAAGGCTGGGAAAGCAGGAACAGGACTATCATGACTGGCATGTCTGATATTACCCCAAACAAAATGACACCTCTGCAAGTGGGGAAGATGGAGGGAATGGATGCTGGGTAGACGCCAGGACTTGCTGTGCAGTGTTCTGATTCAACAGATTACATCACTCTCCTGTCAGGTGGGCAGCTATTTGGTATCACACAAACAATAGCTTACTCATCTTTGTATCTCTAAGTCCTAACACAGCTTTGTGGCACTTACTGTTAGACAAACTTACGAGTAAATGAATGTCTGTCTGGTTTTAATACCTCTCACATCTAAAGTAGTTCTTTTAAAACAATCCAGTTTTATTCTTTTCTTTTTACATCTGTTATATGAAAATCAATTCTTCATTAGTTTTCCATTGGATTTGGGGAGAAGGGTAAGTTGTAAAGTGCTAGAGTAATGGTATTGACAAGGTATATGATGAAGTTGAACAATATGAGAGAAAATGGGATCATGGTAACCTTGTTATCTCTAAGTCAGTCTAACTATTGAAGAGGAAATAAACTGAGCACTAAAACTAGCTTTCCTTTAGTTTTTATTAAAATCAGAACCAGGGCTTTGTAGTGTAACTTTGTGCAATGTGAGTTGACAGCTTGAGAAATCCAATGACCATACAAGTTTGGGAACGGGTTGTAGTCTTGTTAAGAACCTAACCGACCTCTTAGCCAAATTCTGGTAATAACCAAAGCTGCACATGGGTGTGCAGCACTGTGTGGAGCTGATACCTCTGATTCAGGTCGAGATGTCTGCTCAGAGCAGAGAACGTTGTTTCCAAGGGCCACAGATGGTGGGCCTGCCAAGGGTCTCTTTTAGGTATGCAGGTCTACTGCAAAGTTCCTGTCCCTGGTTTTACAAACTTAGTCTCTAGGACTCCAAGTCCAACTCCTGCACCATTTTTCCAAGAAGTTACACCTGGTCAACCTCATTTCTATCAACACTTCCCCCAGCTCCACCTCTATCTCCACCTCATTCCAGCCAGAAATGGCCACCCTCCGCTGAGTTGTAGCACTTGTAGACGATTGTTTGATTGGGATTCTAACAGATTTGTGTTGTGAGAGTCACTGGGGTATGTTCCATCATAGAAAGTGCCAGAGTTTCTTTAGAATGGCATGATCTAGCTTTCATCTAACCTCATTGCACCGTTTTGTACCCAGACCCAAGCCCAGTGAATTCTATCAATGTCAATATCATGGTTGTACAATTATACTTAAGTTTTGCAAAGTGTCACCATTGGGAGAAACCAGGCAGAGTACAATAACTTTGTATTCTTTTTTACAACCATATATGAATCTACAATATCTCAATAAAAATTTTTAAAACAAAAAAAAGTCTTTCTAATCCCCCTGTCTTTTGTGTCAATCCTAGCATTACTATGTCTCCCTCTAGTCATTGGGATTCATACCTAGGGAGTCAGCTCTCTTACCTCCCTCTATCTCAGTTTTCTCATCTGTAAAATAGGGATGATAGTAATGCCTACCTCTTGATTGGGGGGATTAAATGAGTTAATATTTGTGAAGCACATAGGAAAGTGCTTAACTGTTAAACAATAAATAAATAAAATATCTTATGCTTAACTTTCTCTTTCTGCCTTAGATCCAATATGTTACAAGTCCTGATGAATTTTCCTACCATGTGTCTCATAGAGTCTGTATTTCCCATGCCCCTCTCTCAATTCTGACCTTCAGAGCCACCATCATCTCCTCCTCTTGAAGCCTTGCCATTGTGAAGTTAGTCACTTCACCTCTGCCTCCCATGGCTCCTCCATTATCATGTTCCACATTGATTTCCAGTTTCCTTTTTCTGTTTCTCTCTTTTCACCCACTGACGTAGGAGCTCCTTACTGGAAGGCATCGTTTCTTATTCCTCTTTGAAGTTTCAGCTCCTAACGTAGTGCCTGGCACAAAATGAGTGCTTGGCATATGTTTTTGAGTGAGTGATAATTAATCAGGAATAATCTCATTTCAGCTACTGGAATTGCTTTTTTGCAGTCATGGTAGATGACCTTTGAATCTATAGCTTTGTGACCCCAAGCAGAGACTGCAGCCTTTCCCTTGAACAGCCATGGAGTCTTGTAGATAGAGTCTTGTAGATAGAGTCCTGCAGATATGTTTTCACTTTTCTTCTCCCATGGGCACACTGTCTTGGGCTTCCTGGATACTAAATGGTGGTTAACATACCTCCATTTCTTGAGACCCACCTAAAGCCATATACAAGATTGGTGAGTGTGCATCCTGGGCATGTACACAGCCTTTGGATAAATATGTGGCCATCGTTCAGTTAGCCCTTGGCATGCTTGTGAAGCAAAATAAGGGAGGCGGCCTCAGCATCTGATATTATCATTGCAGTGACTTCAATATTTGATTCCTGGGTCATCCCACAGTTAATTTTTTCATCGGTAGATGGGAATAAATATTGCTGGTTATAAACTGGACCAACTCTATGGAAAACATTACTGAGATCATAGAGAAATTTTATAAAGTATTTCAAGAAATATTCAGTAATAAAGATTTTACTGGAATTGGGAAGAAGGCTGGCAAAAATAGTCTAGAGACCACAAACCCAACCTTCATTTTGGCAATTTATTGTCTCTGTCTGAAGCAGCTGACCAAGGTAATACTCTCACTCCTCCTTCCACAAGCAAAGAAACAGACCTGACATCAATCATAAAAATAACTACTGTTTGTTAAGTACTTATTATGTGCCAGGTACTTTTTGTTAGGGGCTGGTGACTTAACAGCAGCAATGATAATGACCACCACATACTGGATATTTACCGTGTGCAACACACCACAGTAGGAACTTACATGAATTGTCTCTACATGGCTGTGACCTATTCCCTGAGGATCCAGGTATATTTTTTAAGTCAGTTCATGACCTGATTTCTCCCAAGTACTTCAGTTTCTGAGATCTCTCTCTCGGGAGCAGGGATCCCAGCCCCTTTTAGCACTAGACAGCAAACCCATAACTTAACAAACTCTAACTTCACCCCAACAGGCAAATTCCCTCAGGAAAAAGAGCGGTAAATGAATAAACCCTCCAAACAGAAGAGGGCTGAGCACCTAAGAGATTCAGGATGGCATTTTTGGAAATGTTCACTTCAGGTTGAAAAGAAAACTTTTGAAATGATTAGTGAGTTACTTAGAACCTCAATATTCTAAAGTTTGAGAAGCTGACATACTGAGAAATTTAATTTAGATTTCCTTAACATGCTCTCTTATGATAAGAGAGCATTCAGTGTATAAATGCTATGCAACAGTACTGCCAAATTGCAACACAGAATGGGAGAAATTTGTCATTTTGAAATGCTAAGGGAGTTCTTACTAACAGCTTTCTCATCTTGTAAAGCTATTATTCTTCTGAACGATAATGTGATTTATAAACCTCAGCTGAGTTTTATAGTTTTGATGGGAAGAGACTCAAAATGCATTTTCTCAGAATATAAAATTCTCTCAGGAGTTGACCAAATAAGGAATAAAAAGAAACTTCTGCAACCAAGTGTACCAAAGTCTTGGTCTCCACTAGCATCACTGTAGGTGAATGTTGGTCTTCCTCAGGGTTCTGGGCTCAGTTTGACTCTCACTCTCAACTCTGCACACTTTCCCTGGGTGACATCAGCCACTCCAAATCCTTTGACTCTTACCTAGGCCAGCAACTCCCACGTCTACACTCCCATTCGCTCCCAGCTCTCCAGAGTTACAATGCCCTATGTCTAACGACCCACTAGACTGCCCACCATCACAACCTAAGCCACGTTAACCTCAGATTCTCTCCTGTCCCCAAACCCTGTTCCTTCTCCTAGAACATTGGTAGTAGAATGATACTAACATTTGGATAAATAAGGTACAAATCTTGGAATCTAGCACAGGAGACTGAAAAGTGAATAGGTAGCAACAGAACTCTTAGGGAGGATAAATGAAATTCATACATAATCTAACTTTTTTTTTTGAGACGGAGTCTCCCTCTGTCATCCAGGCTGGAGTTCAGTGGTGCAATCTCAGCTCACTGCAACCTCCACCTCCTGGGTTCAAGCGATTCTCCTGCCTCAGTCTCCCAAGCAGCATGGGCCACCTCGCCCGGCTAACTTTTGTATTTTTGGTAGAGATGAGGTTTTAACATGTTGGCCAGGCTGGTCGCAAACTCCTAACCTCAAGTGATCCACCTATTTCAGCCTCCCAAAGTGCTGGGATTACCGGTGTGAGCCACAACACCTGGCCCCATAATCTAACATTTTACTGCAGAATATTGATGTGTTTGATTATAGAGGTATTAGTGGTATATGTACAATTTTAACTTTCTGATACCTAAAAATTTCTGAATTCAAAAACATATCCAGACCAAGGGTTTTGGGTGAAGAATTTGAGGACCTGTCATATATAAAGCATAAGTTATATAAGGTAATAATGTATATTAAGTGCCTCCTTAGTGCAGACTAACACATAGTAAGGGCTCAGAAGTGACAACAATTATTAAAACGAGGAAATGGGTTGCCTTAGACTTTGTAGAATATTGAGGAAACTGACACATCGTATAGGAAATACATGTTTTTCATCTCTAGTCCCCCAAAATTTTTATAATCATATATTTCAAAAATTTGAGGGCAATTACTTTTCTATGCACTATCATGCTTTTAAATAATAGGCTTTGCCATGTCCCCCTATTTACGTAGGAGAAAGAAGATTCAGAGTATTTATTACAGAGGCAAGCAAAGGCAGGCATGGGTGATTCTGGGAGAGGAGGCAGCACAGGCAGAGGCCTGGTCGAGTTGAAGAGGTGTTCACACAAGAATAAACATCGAAAGTCTGCAACCCAGGAAGCTTGGCACAAAGTGATGACAGCTGAAGCCAGGACATGTTTGGGGAAAATTATAAAGACCCTTGAATATTATAAGTTTGTATTTTATCCTGTAGATGACTGATTTTTAAATGTTTTTAGCAAGAGAGCTTGATGGAAACAAAACTTGATTTGCATGGGAGCTCTGTCCACTGCAGCCACACACCAACTGGTTTTTACTATGTCCTGAGTGCTCTTTTAAAAGAGCAGATCTGATCGTCTCAGGCCTCTGGGCACACTCTTCAAAGATATCTCATTAAACTTGGAGTGAAATGCCATCTCCCTGCAGGCTCTGGGTAATGTGGCCCTACCCATCTTCCCAGCTCATCTCATACAGGTTGAGTATTCCTTATCCAAAATGATTGGGACCAGAAATGTTTTAGATTTGTGATTTTTTTTTTTCAGATTTTGGAGTATTTGCATATACACAATGAGGTATCTTAGGATGGGACCCAAGTCTAAACACAAAATTCACGCACGTTTCAAACATATACATGAATAGACCCTTATATATATAGCCTGAGATTAATGTTATACATTATTTTTAATAATTTTGTGCCTAAAACAAGTTTGTGTTTTACACAAACATTGAGCCATCAGAAAGCAAAGGTATCACCACCGCAGCCTGCCATGTGGACAGTTTGTGGTTGTTTGGCATCACCATCATTCCTAACCCTAAATTTATGTGCTGCCAATAAATGTTTTAACTGTGACCTGATACATGAGGTCAGACGTGGGATTTTCCACTGTAGTGTCATGTCAGCACCCAAAAAGTTTTGGATTTTGGAGTATTTCAGATTGTAGATTTTCAGATTAGGCTTGTATAATCTGTACTGCCTCCCTGACTTACCAATCGTAGGTCCTCCCATGAGCCCATGTCCCTCCCCTCCTGAAGAACTTTATAAGGGGTGCCCTCTCCTTGTCTCCTCCCTTCCACTTGCCTAATTAGCTCCTAGTTTGCTCTTTCAAACCTCAGCTCTGCCACCTTTTTTCAGGGGAGCCTTTCCCAGCGTGGTTAGGATGCCCTATTCTATGCTCTCCTGCACTCTGTGGACTTCCTTGTTACCTTTAATCAAGGTTGTGTTAAATGATCAGCTGCAGGTTTGGTTATTTGATACTTTCTCCTACTATGCTGTAAACTTTGAGAATGAATAGTGTGGCCCCATCTGGCTTGTTTATGACACTGTCCTGGAACCTCCCTCAGGCCCCTAAGCGGACCCCCAACTATTTGTTGAAAATACACCAGTATTATGGTGGAAAGACAAATGGGGGAGGAGGCTGTTGTGGTTGAAATTAGGATGGAGCCTTTGGCTGAAGCAGGAATGTGGGGCCTGGGATACTTCCCACTAAGCCTGCCCCTTCCCCTCCGCACGGGTCCTGGAGGCACAGAGTGGAAAACACTCTGAAAAGCACTGTTGGAGGTGATGGGATGATCTGACTAACAAAAGGCTTTGTTATTTGGCTTTGGGGTGAAGACTGTTATTCTCTTGGCCTGAGGAAACTTTCTTTTGCTTCATAGTCAAAAGAATGATCAAAGTAGCTTTGCGTAGACAGGAAGCATATTTCATTCATTTATTTCAACATCTTGTCTCTCTTGGGTAAGGAATGACTGTAAAAGATATCTGTAGGATGGTCAGAATTGTATTATTTTGTGCAAGACTAGATGTAGAGTAGACATTTCTTTGGAAAGTCATCCTGGCCTAGGCCCAGACCATCAGGAAGATTGCCTCCGTACTCTGTGGATCCGTGCACACATGGCCCCATTCCTGGGTCTGGGATCATGTGACTCTAATACTCCTTCAGTGTGGTCAGCTATAATACAGTCAAGGAATCCCTGTATCTGTTAAATAGGGTGAATGGAAGTGAAAATTACCTTTTGACTGAGTAGCATTGCTGAAGAAAATCAACAGAAGTGGCCCAAAATCCTTTCACATTGTCTCAGTTTTAAATGTTGTAAACTTTCAAATTACTGAAACTCTGGGTTTCAGTATCCAACCCCTTCAAGGCCAGCTGAAAATCAACAACAGAGTGGGTTAAAATAAAAGAAACATGTCTGTGCAATCCCAAATTAAAGTGAAAATATGCGCTGGCCAAAAGTAAGTCATTTTTCAACCTCAGAATATTTTTTCCAAATTCTAAGATCCTGCATTTGACATGTTTAAGAGGGAGATATAACAGCTGAAGTTGTCTTTGTTCAGAATGTAGGAGACAGTTTTGTCTAGACTTTCAGGAAAGATATAGAATGACATTTTCAGAACAAATCAAAATATATTTTTAAATTCCTTTTTCCCTTTCACAAAGAGGATCTGACATGCTTCTGTGATTTGAATTTGGCTGATCTATAAATGGCCTCAATAGTTTAACATGAAAAGTAGAGTAAAATAAACCATTGAGAAAAGTTATTAAAATACTGTTAGTTCACTTTCTTACCTTCACAATAACCTGACCACCAAAAACAAGTTAGTAACTAATATTGAGTGGAGTGGTTTCTGAGTATGTGTTAATCTCTTGACATACATTTTCTGACTTAGTTCTCACCACAACCCCATAAAGCAGGTATTGCTGTTATGTTAATTTTCTCATGAAGACACAGAGTTGGGGTGACTCACTCAAAGCCACAAAGCCAAGCAGGGACTATGTCTGACTGATCCCCCAAACCTGCCTTCCTGCCCTCCTCACCACTGTGCTTGGGTCTTCTTTCTCCACAGGGCCAGCATCGTACAAAAACGCATTATTTATTTTCAAGATGAGGGCTCTCTGACCAAGAAACTTTGTGAACAAGGTAAGACCCTGTGGGTGGGGAGGGGGAGGGGCAGAGACATGGAGGGCAGCTCCTCCTGTGCAATCCTCCTGCTGCAAGAATTAAGGCCACTGGGCTTCGTGAGTTCCTCTGGGTTCTGCTTCCTCACGTAGCTCTGATTTTTAATCTGGCTGTGTGCTGTGGATAATTGGATCCGCCTTAAGCTCTAATTACTCAGCTTGATTCCCTGGGTAGAAGATAATGTACCTTATATTGGTGTCGTCTTCTTATTTTTGTGAAACAGTGATTATTCTGAAGAGGTTCCTTGGAATAATTCACAGGACTTAATTAAGGAATGCACAATTGTGTACCTTTAAAAAGTCTGTAATGGTTCTTTGGAAAAAAATCACCAGCAAGATCTTGTGTGGCACCCAGACAATATGGGAGGATTTTTTCCAGAGAAGACCAGCAGGGGATGGGGATGCCAAGGGGGCGTTGACCTTGTGATATCACCATATTCAAGGATCTAGTCTTTAGATTTTCAAACTCATCAACCTCCTCTCCTTAGGTGGAAGGTATTCTAACAAAGCTCATGGAAACTAACTAGACTGGGGGGATAAAGCAGAGCCCTGAATTTAGATCAGGCCCAGGTTCGAATCTGCCTCTGCCCCTTCTAGCCATGTGACTTAAATAGATAAAATAGTACAGTACCTCCTTGACACATAGTAAATGCTATCTATAGAATAGATAGCTCTTGTTATCTGTATCTGAAAGCTTATTCATTAATCTACTGCAAAAAAAATTGAACTTAAACATCTGAATGTTTTTAAAAGTTATTAGATAACTAAATAAAAATTAAAAAAGGTTCTATATTTATACAGCATAACAATCTCATTTGTATTTATTTTTGCAGAATTTTTATTTGCATTTAGAGCAATTAGTGTTTTGAGAAGAAATAATCCTCTCCAATTATAGCAAAGTATAAGCTACTAAGAAAAAGAAAGGTTGATAAAGGTCTTTGGGGAAAACAATAATAATAGGTAATATGTATGGGGTGCTTTGCTACATGCCAGTAACTATTTTAAGCACTTCACATGCATTAATTTTGTAATCTGCACAACAGCCCTATATGGTAAAGATTATTATTATATTTTTATTTTATGGATGAGGAGCCTGACACAAAAAAATTAAATAGCTTTCTTAGCATCATATACTCGTGGTGGAAGGCAGAGTTTGAAGTCAGGAGCCAGTGCCCTTAACCGTTGCTTTCTATCAAAGCAACTTCTTCCCAATTCAGTAGTTCTTATCATTGCCTTTGACAGATCAATGCATCGTCCTCCTGTAGATGAGCTGAGCAGAAACTAGGTCCCCTGTTTGGAATTGCTTAGAGAACATGGCAATAGCAAAGGAGAGAGAGTTGGATACCTTGCATTAGGGTCATACCTCCCAGAGGGGCTGGAGAGCTGGAATCTGTAGTCCAGAGAGCCCTGGCCAGCTTCCAGATGGCAACACCACACGTGTCTTCTGAGGCTTTTCTTTTTTGTGTCCAACTGCCTGCAAGTTCACTCAGCCTTTCTCTAAACAGGGAGCATCTCCATTTATCAAGCTCTTGGTTCCTCAGTGACAATCCCATCCCTGCTGTATCTTCATGTGATGAGATCCAGGTGCTGTGGTGGACTTATGGGTGTTTTGGATCACACATTTCCAAGACACCTCCTCTAAATGCCTTAGGCAAGGCTTCACATAACATCAGGATTGAGACATTGGGAAGTGCACGTTAGTTAATGATTGATGTCAGTACATGAGGGTGTCAGTGAAGTATCTCCTAAGAACCCTCAGCTCCTGAAAATAAGGCTGTCCTCCGATAGTCAAACTAACAAAACCACACCACAGTGCCTGTGGGAGAAGACCTAGAGCTGCACAGATGAAAAGCAAAGGCAACCAATACTTTTAAAAAGCAAGATAAACAATAGGTTACTTCCGGTTAAGAACAGAGAAACAAAATATTCAAAAAAGTGATCTATAACAAACATATGCATACACATACTTTATTTTTTATTTTTTAATTTTTTTGAGACAGAGTTTCACTCTGTCACCCAGGCTGGAGTGCAGCAGTGTGAACTCGGCTCACTGCAACCTCCACCTCCCGGGTTCAGGAGATTCTCCTGCCTCAGCCTCCCGAGTAGCTGGGATTACAGGAACTCACCACCATGCCCATTTTTGTATTTTTAGTAGAGATGGGGTTTCATCTCTACTAAAGATGAAAAGATCTCTGTCTCACAAGTAAGAACTAAATAGAGTTTTGCCATGTTGGCCAGCCTGGTCTCGAACTCCTGACCTCAAGTGATCCACTCATCTCTGCCTCCTAAAGTGCTGGAATTACAGGCATGAGCTACCGTGCCCAGCCCTGCATACACATACTTTAATACCATGTCACAAACAATTAAAGGAAAGAGACCAAAAAAAAAAAAAAAGGAAAAATGAAGGGAAACGCAGAAAAAAGAGAAAAATGTCAACAGAAACGGGATAATGAGAAAAGGAACAAAGAATACAGGAAGAGAGTTGCAAAGGAAGTCAGTGGATTTAGCGTAGAAATGGGGAGAGAGGGCAGCTCTGGAGATGCTCCATAGCCTGAAATTACCCATAGTTGGCAGGCCCTGCTGTGGTTAGCAGAGGAGTAAGTGGACGATTCTTATCACTGCCCTTTGAAAGCCTGATTCATTTTCAATAGGCTTTTCCTTAGTAGGAAAACAGTGTGTCTGTTTTTATTTTCAAACTTAAAAATTTATTTTTCAAATGGAAGCTTAAAAACGTATTTTTCAAATGGAAGCTTATTTTCCTTTGAAAATACAAAAGGTTTATTATGCATTCCTTTGAACCCTCAGAAATATCTTTAAGTTTACCACCTATATCTGAAAGCCCTTTTGATAAGGCAAAGCTACCAGTTGGCCTTCTTTTGGTTTTTGTAGAGACTATTGCTGCCTCGTTTAATAGCCCCTAGTAGTTACAATTGAAACCTCAGCATGTATCTCTGATTTAGAAATCCTAGAGCTATGTAGGGAGGCAATTTTTTTTTTTAGTGCATCTTTCTTCATTGGAAAAAGCAACACAGAAACAACAAAAAAGTTTTCTCTCTTTGCTGTCTATGCAGACCCATCCAGATGAGGTCTTTCCTGGAGTAATGTAGTGCAGAGATTAAGGGTATGAGCCCTGGACCCAAAAAGACCTGGCCTCCAGTTCTGCCTGCCCTGTTCACTAACCCTGTGACCTTGAACAGGTTACCTAATCTGCTTCGATTTACTGACCTGAAAATGGGGATAGCAAAAGTACTTACCTCCTAGCATTGTTAGGATTAAATGAGACAATATATGGAAAGAAATTAGCACATAAAGGGACTCAGTATTTTGTAGTTATTATTATGATGTCTCATCCTTTCGTCTCCACCCTAGAACCTAGAATTCACTTCTATCCATCATGGATTTTATGTATTTAAACCAAATCAAACCAGTAAATTCCAAAAGGAAGTCTTGTAAAATGCTCTTCATAACACTCATAATGATTTTAACATTCTTTGTCACTACTCTTTGTATAATATTTAAGAATAAATGTCCAACTGCAAAGAAAAAAAACCATTTATGTTAATACTACTAGAGGAAGTGAAAAAAAGCAACTGAAGCAAATTACATCTGTAGTCATTGTTTTCATCTTGCAGGACGCAAAACAGACTAAAAGCAACAATGTGCAGCTAGAGATGTGGGTTTGACAATCGGAAATACTGAATTTATTCATGTAATCTCTCTTTCCCTGCTTATCAGCTATTCACAGCTAAAAATGAGGGCCGAGAGGGAATTTTAAGTTTTTCCTGGCTACTTCTATACCCAGAAGTACAGTAAACCTGAGCTTATGAACACATTTCCACCCCCTACTCCTCCCAGTGAAGTCTCTGAAAGCGTGAGAACAAGTGACGTGATTATATATGCATGTCTTTTTTTTCTCCCTTCAGTAATTCTTTATATCGCTCTATTTATTTTCACTGCTCTGCTTCAAAGTCATTCCTTCTGGTCCTGTCATTTTGGTCCCAGAGAATATTTCCTAGAGAAAGCACACATGTGTATTCCTCTTAAAATTTGTTAGAGAAATTCTGTTGTGGGAGGGGTGGGGAAGGAGACCAGGATCCGGAAAGGATGATTGAGTAAATTTTACCCCTGATTTTTCAACATAGCCCCCATCTTAAATATTCTCAAATAACCTATGGGTTATTGTTCCCACAGATCTTCTTACATTATTAGGGGAAAAGCTCTGAATTTTTTTTTCAAAATATTACCATACTTACAGGCATACAAAATCCTTTATTGCCCAAGTACTGATCTGGCTCTAAGTCTTATTAACGAGTGAAAACTGCATCTTCTTTTCCTAAGGGTTAAGGATAAAATGAGACATGATAGCACCACCTTATATACAACCCACATCTACTTTCTAACTTGGTGACTTTTCTGACTGTTTCAGATTCCACATTTGATGGGGTGACTGACAAACCCATCTTAGACTGCTGTGCCTGCGGAACTGCCAAGTACAGACTCACATTTTATGGGAATTGGTCTGAGAAGACACACCCAAAGGATTACCCTCGTGAGTAGAGTGGCTACTCTGTGGTTTGGGGAAAAGCACATTGTCAAAGTTCTGTCTGATGGTAGGGCGCACTAGCTGCAGCATGTCAGATCTGCTCCCTAGTATCGGCTGGTTCATGAAATGTACATTGGAGGTATGTATATTAATCAAGACAGGCAGACATTATATGGGTATGCTTTCAGCTTCTTTGCATAGCATTGTGCTGGTTTTTTTTCTCTTTTTTTTTTTTTTTTGAGACGGAGTCTCACTCTGTTGCCGAGGCTGGAGTGCAGTGGCACAGTCTCGGCTCACTGCAACCTCCGCCTCCTAGGTTCAAGCAATTCTCCTGCCTCAGCCTCCTGAGTAGCTGGGATTACAGGTACGGGCCACCATGCCCAGCTAGTTTTTGTATTTTTAGTAGAGATGGGCTTTTGCCGTGTTGGCCAGGCTGGTCTTGAACACCTGACCTCAGGTGCTCCACCCACCTTGGCCTCCCACAGTGCTGGGATTACAGGCGTGAACCACTGCGCCCAGCCCCAGCATTGTGCTTTCTTATCTGTGATTTTAAAAAATATTCCTGAAGTCATGCTGCTTATATTCAGGTGAGGCATCTGGTAACCTCAGTCCCCCTGCAATGACCCTGTCCATGAATTCCATGACAGACCTGCTGGAAATAGCTGGCAGAAAGGGACCTGCTTGTGACTCTACAGGTCAAGGTCAACAAATACGCTACTGTCATAGGTGTTGGTAATTAGTCAGCATGCCCTTTTTTTTACTGACTTCAGATGCCACCTTGAAATCCCTTCAGGAGGGGACAGACATGGTGGCTCAAGCCTGTACTCCCAGTGCTTTGGGAGGCTGATGTGGGAGGATCCTTCGAGGCCAGGAGTTAGAGACCTGCCTAGGCAACACAGCAAAATTTTAAAATTAGCTGGGCATGGTGGCACATGCCTGTAGTCCTAGCTACTCAGGAGGCTAAGGCAGGAGGATCTTAAGCTCAGAAGTTCAAGGCTGCAGTGAGCCATGATCACACCACTACACTCCAGCCTGGGCAGCAGAGCGAGACTCTGACTCAAAAAAAAAAAAAAAAAAAAAAAAATCTTTTCATAACATTGTTATCAAGATAGCCAATACAAAGCCATGAGAGTTGTCAGGAGACCCCAAACTTACTATTTTTTTAAGTAGATCCTACTAATTCCACTTTCTCATATAATTGTCTCAACAAACGCCTAACATGTGCCAGGCACTGTGCTCAGCTCTAGAGTTATAATACTAACAAAAAAAAGATGCACCCCATATTCTCAAGCCACTCAGCGGCTAGTGGAGAGACAGACACTAACCAAATAGTCATGCAGAAAGATGTGAAGACTATAAGAAAAGTGGACTTACTGTGAACCAAGCATTTCTACATATGTTACAGTGTTTAATCCTCAAAGTAGTGTGTTTTTGTGGATACAAAAAACACATTTACTGGGGAGCAGAGAGATGTCATGATTTGCCCACATTGAGATGTAAGTAATGGATCCAAGATCCAAAGGGGTTTTTCAGGCTCCTACGGCTGCCTTTTGTTTGGGTTGCATGTTGCCCATTCTCTCTGTGGGTGGCAGGATGTCCATGTGTGGCACTGAGCCTGTTTTTTCTGTTCATTGTCTGTCTTGTTCTTGTGCATTTTACTTTGGAGTTACCACAGTTCAGGAAGAACAGTAGGAATGGGAGAGAGAGATTAAAAAGAGGGATTTGGCTCAGGTCCCAAAGGAGAGGGGGAGAAAAGGGCACATGATTGGACTTAAGAAGACTCAGACCAGATCAGAACCTCCATGATCCCCACGCAGCCCACCCAGAGGGGACTTCGACATTTGTTGACAAATCAAGAGCTCTATTGTTTAATGTTACCCACATGCAATCAAGGCTTGGGATCTTAGAAGCCTCTTTCTAGTTCATTCTTCTGACTCTGAGATTCAGCCTGATCTGCATCAGCTGTGTGGGAGACCTGTGCGAAGAAACTTGGACTCTGCCTGGGGGAAAGAAAACATTTGGAACAAGCATGATGGAAAAAATTTCCTCCAGCCTCTCCTATCCACTAACCAGAGGAAATAAAATGTTAGGGGCCCGTTACTCATCTTTTGTGATCCTAAGAAGCTTCTTGACCTTTCCTATTCTGCCACTGTCATTTCCCAGAATTTAGGGAGGAGGTGAAAAAAAAAAAAAAACTGTTTTTGGGTCTTTGGGCCAAATCAAGTACAAATCTATACAGAATTTCTGTGGAGTTGCTGAGAGTTTCTTAGTAAATATAGCAGACGTGTGTTCCAGATCTTCTAGGATTGTTCCATTTCTGACATTATGTCTCATAGACAATTGTCAGATTGTGTCCTAATTTTTGGTTGGAAAAATTTGGTCACTTGTACAGAATAGCACTTAGCATACTGTAGTTATTTTTTTAAAACTCTTTCTTTCCCACTAGACTGAGAAGTCCTCTAGGACAAAAGTGATGACGTGCTTATCTTTGATTCTTAGTGCCTGTTGTCTTCCCAAGCACTGTGTACTGATTGTTGGACTCAGAGTGGCACTCATTATGACCTGGGAGGCAGATGTCTAGCCTTCACCTAATTATGATGGGCAGTACAGAGGAGAGTGTGAGCCAAACTTTCCATGGACGAAAAGGAGTGAACACACAGGGAGACTGGAGGCATTTAAAAGGACTTGGGGAGGATCTAATCAGGATCTTGAAAATTTAATGTTCTCAAAAGTTATTTCTATCAGTCTTAAGTAATAGATGAATTTCCCTTTGCCGCTGCAAAGATGATGCTTTCTTGATAACCATTCTCTATCATCATGCCCAGAGAAGCTTCCCACAACAGTGCAAATTGACAATTGCCAAGCCCCCCTGTCCTTTATTAGTCATCCAAAACACTGCTTTCTCTACAGTGATCTTAGAACAGTGGTTCTCAAGCTTTTAAATCTCAGGACTCCTTTTACATGCTTAAAAAATCTTTGAGAATCCCAACATAAGTGGTTTATATGGGTTATAGCCATCAATCTTCCATATATCAAAAACTAAAACAGAGAAATTGAAAAATATTACTTATTTTTAAAATAAACCTAGTAAATTAAAAATAATAAACTTGTTCCAGGTTAATATAACGAACATATTTTATGAAAATACCTATATTCAAAACAAAAGAAATGTGAAAAGAGGATCAATGTTTTACGTTTTTGCAACTGTCTTTTCTGTCTGGCTTAATAGAAGACACCTGGATTCCCATTTGCCTTTGCTTCTGCATTCAACTTAGATTCAAAATAGATTCAAATAGATTCAAAAAATCTATTTTTTGGTTGAAGTATGCGAAGAAAATTCTGTCTCATATGGCTATGTAATTGGAAAAGGGAAGAGTATTTTAATAACCTTTTCTGATAATTATGGATAATCTTTGATCCTACACCAGAACTCTGCAAATTGTTTTTTTAAAGGTTAATTACAATGTGGAATATGAAACCATATCAATGAACTTGTACTCTTACATTAAAAGTCACTGCTTTACCTTCTACTTTGAATGGATCTTTTACAAATGCATGCTTTTGCAATATCTTACGTTGATCATTTGGAAAATATTGGTTAGCTGAGTTATGCAGATTGTCCAAGTGTTGACACAGTTCGTTAAACAATATGAAAAGCCATATCCATTAATATCACTACCAATCTCATCAGAAAAGTATTTAATATTGGAAAGCTATCAAGTTCATAGTAATGAATACAAGTTTTCTAAAATTCTGGGTTTTGCTTGAAAGCTTAATTTTATCATTGGCAACAAATACTGTCAGTTATTTTCCTTGAAGTGACAGGCTCACTTTGTTTTTTAGAAAATGTAGGCCAAATTCCCAAGTCTAAATAACCATAATTTGTCTGTCATCTGTCCTTTCAAGTGAAAATGATGTTTTATGAACATAAAAAGCGGCTAGTCCAGCTTGCACCTCAAAGAGTCGCGTAAGTGCTTTTATTCAAGACAATCATAGTACTTCAGTATATAGCAGAAGTGCTTCTGCATAGTTCGCAATTAGTCACACAGAAAAATAAAAAGATGTTGACTCAAAGGCAGAGATCTAATGAAATTAATCATTTTTATTGTTTTTTTCAAGGACATTCTTTTTTTTTTAACTTTAAGTTCTGGGATATGTGTGCAGAATGTGCAGGTTTGTTACACAGTATACATGTGCCATGGTGGTTTTGCCACACCTATCAACCCATCATCTAGGTTTTACGTCCCACGTGCATTAGGTATTTGTCCTAGTGCTCTCCCTCCCCTTGCCCTGCACTCCCCGACAGGACCAGGTGTGTGATGTTCCCCTCCCTGTGTCCATGTGTTCTCATTGTTCAACTCCCACTTACGAGTGAGAACATGCTGTGTTTGGTTTTCTGTTCCTGTGTTAGTTTGTTGAGGATGATGGTTTCTAGCTTCATCCATGTCCCTGCAAAGGACATGAACTCATTCTTTTTAATGGCTGCAGAGTATTCCATGGTGTATATGTGACACATTTTCTTTATCTAGTCTATCACTGATGGGCATTTGGGTTGGTTCCAAGTCCTTGCTGTTGTAAACAGTGCTGCAATAAACATAAATAGGCATGTGTCTTTATAACAGAATGATTTATAATCCTTTGGGTATATACCCAGTAATGGGATCGCTAGGTCAAATAGTATTTCTGGTTCTAGATCCTTGAGGAATTGCCACACTGTGTTCCACAATGTTTGAACTAATTTACACTCCCACCAACAGTGTGAAAGCATTCCTATTTCTCCACAGCCTCTCCAGCACCTGTTGTTTCCTGACTTTTTAATGATCACCATTCTAACTGGCATGAGATGGTATCTCATTGTGGTTTTGATTTGCATTTCCCTAATGACCAGTGATGATGAGCTTTTTTTCATGTTTGTTGGCCACATAAATGTCTTCTTTTGAGAAATGTCTGTTCATATCCTTCACCCACTTTTTGATGGGGTTGTTTGTTTTTTTCTTGTAAATTTGTTTAAGGTCCTTGTAGATTCTGGATATTAGCCCTTTGTCAGATGGGTAGATTGCAAAAATTTTCTCCCACTCTGTAGGTTGCCTATTCGCTGTGATGCTAGTTTCTTTTGCTGTGCTGAAGCTCTTTAGTAAGATCCCATTTGTCAATTTTGGCTTTTGTTGCAATTGCTTTTGGTGTTGTAGTCATGAAGTCTTTGCCCATGCTTATGTCCTGAATGATATTGCCTAGATTTTCTTCTAGGGTTTTTATGCTTTTGGGTTTTACATTTAAGTCTTTAATCCATCTTGAGTTAACTTTTGCATAAGATATAAGGAAGTGGTCCAGTTTCTGTTTTATGCATATGGCTAGGCAGTTTTCCCAGCACCATTTATTAAATAGAGAATCCTTTCCCCACTGCTTGTTTTTGTCAGATTTGTCAAAGATTAGAGGGTTGTAGATGTGTGGTGTTATTTCTGAGGCCTCTGTTCTGTTCCATTGATCTATATATCTGTTTTGGTACCAGTACCATGCTGCTTTGGTTACTGTAGGCTTGTAGTATAGTTTGAAGTCAGGTAGCATGATGCCTCTAGCTTTGTTCTTTTTGCTTAGGATTGTCTTGGCTATATGGGCTCTTTTTTAGTTCCATATGAAATTTAAAGTAGTTTTTTCTAGTTCTGTGAAGAAACTCAATGGTAGCTTGATGGGAATAACATTGAATCTATAAATTACTTTGGGCAGTATGGCCATTTTCACAATATTAATTCTTCCTATCCATGAGCATGGAATTTTTTTCCATTTGTTTGTGTCCTCTCTTATTTCCTTGAGCAGTGATTTGTAGTTCTCCTCGAACAGGTCCTTCATGTCCCTTGTAAGTTGTATTCCTAGGTATTTTATTCTCTTTGTAGCAATTGTGAACGGGAGTTCACTCATGATTTGGCTCTCTGCTTGCCTATTATTGGTGTATAGGAATGTTTGTGATTTTTGCACATTGATTTTGTATCCTGAGACTTTGCTGAAGTTGCTTATCAGCTTGAGATTTTGAGCTGAGATGATGGGGTTTTCTAAATATACAATCATGTCATCTGCAAACAGAGACAATTTTACCTCCTCTCTTCCTATTTGAATACCCTTTATTTCTTTCTCTTGCCTGATTGCCCTGGCCAGAACTTCCAATACTGTGTTAAATGGGAGTGGTGAGGGGGGGCATCCTTGTCTTGTGCTAGTTTTCAAGGGAAATACTTCCAGCTTTTGCCCATTCAATATGATATTGGTAATGGGTTTGTCATAAATAGCTCTTATTATTTTGAGATATGTTCTATCAATACCTAATTTATTGAGAGTTTTTAGCATGAAGCGGTGTTGAATTTTACTGAAGGCTTTTTCTGCATCTATTGAGAAAATCATGTGGTTTTTGTCATTGGTTCTGTTTATGGGATGGATTATGTTTCCTGATTTGCATATGTTGAACTAGCCTTGCATCCCAGGTATGAAGCCAACTTGATCATGGTGGATAAACTTTTTGATGTGCTGCTGGATTTGGTTTGCCAGTATTTTATTGAGGATTTTCACATCAATGTTCATCAGGGATATTGACCTAAAATTTTCTTTTTTTGTTGTGTCTCTGTCGGGTTTTGGAATTGGGATGATGCTGGCCTCATAAAATGAGTTGGGGAGGAGTTCCTCTTTTTCTGTTGTTTGGAATAGTTTCAGAAGGAATGGTACCAGCTCCTCTTTGTGCCTCTGGTAGAATTCAGCTGTGAATCCATCTGGTCCTGGGCTTTTTTTGGTTGGTAGGCTATTAATTACTGCCTCAATCTCAGTACTTGTTATTGGTCTATTCAGGGATTCGACTTCTTCCTGATTTAGTCTTGGGAGGGTGTATGTGTCAAGGAATTTATCCATTTCTTCTAGATTTTCTAGTTTATTTGTGTAGAGGTATTTACAGTATTCTCTGATGGGAGTTTGTAGTTTTGTGGGATCAGTAGTGATATCCCTTTATCATTTTTTATTATGTCTATTTGATTCTTCTCTCTTTTCTTCTTTATTAGTCTTGCTAGCAGTCTATCTATTTTGTTAATTTTTTCAAAAAGCCAGCTCCTGGATTCACTGATTTTTTTTTTGAAGGGTTTTCATGTCTCTATCTCCTTCAGTTCTGCTCTGATGTTCGCTATTTCTAGTCTTCTGCTAGCTTTTGAATTTGTTTGCTCTTGCTTCTCTAGTTCTTTTAATTGTGATGTTAGGGTATCGATTTTAGATCTTTCCTGCTTTCTGATACGGGATTTTGTGCTTATAAATTTCCCTCTTAATGCTGCTTTAGCTGTGTCCCAGAGATTCTGGTACATTGTCTCTTTATTCCCATTGGTTTCAAAGAACTTATTTATTTCTGCCTTAATTTTGTTATTTACCCAGTAGTCATTCAGGAGCAGATTGTTCAATTTCCATGTAGTTGTGTGGTTTTGAGTGAGTTTCTTAATCCCAAGTTCTAGTTTGATTGCACTGTGGTCTGCGAGACTGTTTGTTATGATTTCTGTTCTTTTGCATTTTCTGAGGAGTGTTTTACTTCCAATTATGTGGTCAATTTTAGAATAAGTGCTATGTGGTGCGGAGAAGGATGTATATTCTGTTGATTTGGGATAAAGAGTTCTGTAGATGTCTATTAGGTCCACTTGATCCAGAGCTGAATTCAAGTCCTGAATATCCTTGTTAATTTTCTGTCCCATTGATCTAAAATCGACAGTGGGGTGTTAAAATCTCCCACTATTATTCTGTAGGAGTCTAAGTCTCCTTGTAGGTCTCTAAGAACTTTATTTATAAATCTGGGTGCTCCTGTATTGGGTGCATATATATTTAGGATAGTTAGCTCTTCTTGTTGCATTGATCCCTTTACCATTATGTAGTGCCCTTCTTTGTCTTTTTTGATCTTTGTTGGTTTAAAGTCTGTTTTATCAGAGACTAGGATTGCAACCTCTGCTTTTTTTTGCTTTCCATTTGCTTGGTAAATATTCCTCCATCCCTTTATTTTGAGCCTATGTGTGTCTTTGCACATGAGATGGGTCTCCTGAATACAGCAAACTGATGAGTCTTGACTCTTTGTTCAATTTTCCAGTGTATGTCTTTTAATTGGGGCATTTGGCTTATTTACATTTAAGGTTAATATTGTTATGTGTGAGTTTGATCCTGTCATTATGATGCTAGCTGGTTATTTTGCATATTAGTTGATGCAGTTTCTTCATAGTGTCATTGGTCTTTATATTTTGGTGTGTTTTTGTGGTGGCTGGTACCGGTTTTTCCTTTCCATGTTTAGTGCTTCTTTCAGGAGCTCTTGTAAGGCATGCCTGTTGGTGACAAAATCCCTCAGCATTTGCTTGTCTATAAAGGATTTTATTTCTCCTTCATTTATGAAGCTTGGTTTGGCTGGATATGAAATTCTGGGTTGAAAATTCTTTAAGAATGTTGAATATTGGCCCCCACTCTCATCTGGCTTGTAGGGTTTCTGCAGAGAGATCTGCTGTTAGTGTTATGGGCTTCCCTTTGTGGGTAACCTGACCTTTCTCTCTGGCTGCCCTGAACATTTTTTCCTTCATTTCAACCTTGGTGAATCTGACAATTATGTATCTTGGGGTTGCTCTTCTCAAGGAGTATCATTGTGGTGTTCTCTGTATTTCCTGAATTTGAATGTTGGCCTGTCTTGCTAGATTGGGGAAGTTCTCCTGGATAATATCCTGCAGAGTGTTTTCCAACTTGGTTCCATTCTTGTCCTCACTTTCAAGTACCCCAATCAATCATACGTTTGGTCTTTTCATATAGTCCCATATTTCTTAGAGGCTGTGTTCATTCCTTTTCATTCTTTTTTCTCTAATCTAGTCCTCGTGCCTTATTTTGGTAAGCTGATCTTTAATCTCTGATATCCCTTCTTCTGCTTGATTTAGCTATTGATACTTGTGAATGCTTCAGGAAGTTCTCGTGCTGTGTTTTTCAGCTCCATCAGGTCATTTATGTTCTTCTCTAAACTGGTTATTCTAGTTAGCAGTTCCTGTAACCTTTTATCAAGGTTCTGATCTTCCTTGCACTGGGTTAGAACATGTTCCTTTACCTCAGAGGAGTTTGTTATTACCCACCTTCTGAAGCCTACTTCTGTCAATTTGTCAAACTCATTCTCCATCCAGTTTTGTGCCCTTGCTGGAGAGGAGCTGTGATCCTTTGTAGGAGAAGAGGCATTCTGGTTTTTGCAATTTTCAGCATTTTTGCATTGGTTTTTCCTCATCTTCATGGATTTATCTACCTTTGATCTTGAGGCTCATGACCTTTGGATGGGGTTTTTGTGTGGGGGTCCTTTTTGTTGATGTTGATGTTATTGCTTCCTGTTTGTTAGTTTTCTTTCTAACAGTCAGGCTCCTCTTCTGCAGGTATGCTGCAGTTTGCTGGAGGTCTACTCCAGACCCCGTTTGCCTGGGTATCACCAGCAGAGGCTCCAGAATAGCAAAAATTGCTGTCTGCTCCTTCCTCTGGAAGCTTCATCCCAGAGGGGCACCAGCCTTATGCCAGCTGGAGCTCTCCTGTATGAGGTGTCTGTAAACCCCTGCTGGGAGGTCTCTCCCCATTAGGAAGCACGGAGGTCAGGGACTCACTTGAGGAGGCAGCCTGTCCCTTAGTGGAGCTCAAGCTCTGTGCTGGTAGAATCCTCCTTGTCAGGATCTGCTGCACTCTTCAGAGCTGGCAGGCAGGAATGTTTAAATCCGCTGAAGCTGGGCCCACAGCCACCCCTTCCCTGAGGTGATCTGTCTCAGGGAGAGGGGAGTTTTATCTCTAAGCCCCTGACTGGGCCTGCCGCCTTTCTTTCAGAGATGCCCTGCCCTGTGAGGAGGAATCTAGAGAGGCAGTCTGGCCCCAGCTGTTTTGCCATGCTGTGTTGAGTTTGGCCCAGTCCGAACTTCCCAGCCTCCTTAGCACTGTCAGGGGAAAACTGCTTACTCAAGCCTCAGTAATGGTGGATGCCCCTTCCCGCACCAAGCTCCATCATCCCAGGTCAACTTCAGACTGCTGTGCTGGCAGTAAGAATTTCAAGCCAGTGGTTCTTAGACTTCTGGGCTCCATGGGAGTGGGACCCGCTGAGTAAGACTACTTGGTTCCCTGGCTTCAGTCCCCTTTCCAGGGGAGTGAATGAATGGTTCTGTCTTGCTGGAGTTCCAGGCACCACTGGGATATGAAAAAAAAAAAAAAAAAAAAAACAACTGCAGCTAGCTTGGCGTCTGCCCAAACAGCCACCCAGTTTTATGATTGAAACCCAGGGCCCTGGTGGTGTAGGCACACAAGGGAATCTCTTGGTCTGCGGATTGCAAAAACTATGAGAAAAGCGTAGTAGCTGGGCTGGATAGCACAGTCCCTCATGGCTTCCCTTTGCTGGGGGAGGGAGGCCTCCAGCTGCTTGCACTTCCTAGGCAAGGCGACACCCCACCTTGTTTCTGCTCATCCTCTGTGGGCTGTACCCACTGCCTAACCAGTCCCAGTGAGTTGAACAGGGTACCTCGGTTGGAAATGCAGAAATCATCTGCCTTCTGCATTGGTCTCGCTGTGAGCTACAGACCAGAGCTGTTCCTATTCGGCCATCTTGCCAATACCCTCCAAGGACATTCTTAAGTGAAACGGACCCCTTTTGTTTTTTACTGTTGGTATGTGGCAGTGAAAAATACATCAGCGACTGACATGGTTTGGGGCCATTAACTTGATCCATGCTCAGTGCCAGAGTTAATGTCAATACATTACAAAGGGAAGTAATGTCTTAGCATTATTATAAAAATAGTTTTCACCTTCTAGACCCCCTGAAAGGGTCTCGGGGTTCCAAGGGGTCTGTGGTCCATGTTAGGTGACAGGGGTACCTTAATGGCACCGGTTCCGGGTTCTTCTCCCCTCCTTGACCGGGCACTGTCTGAACCCGCCAAAGGAGGGCGAATCAGAAAGAAGCATCTCCCGCCTTCCCTTGGGCCCGCCCCACGTAGGCCCAAGGGATATAAAACCCAGCACACCAGCAGCTCTCTCTCTTCTCTTCTCCTCTCTTCTCTTCCTTCTCTGCTCAATACCTCCAATAAAGATCTCTTGACCGTGACCGGTGTAGTCTGATCCTTGCCCGGCCTCTTTCAGTCCAGACTTTGAGAACCTCTGCAATAGATAAGATAGCAACCTAAGGTGTCTGACTTTCACTACTCTTTGGGTAACTTGCTCTTGGGAATTTATGTTGGACACTCTAGGAAGGATGGGGCAACACCCCGTCTCTGCAGGTGGGCCACATCTGCCAAAGCTCTTCTCAACCATTATACAAAATGGTTTGTTCCAAGTGCTGTTTCTGGGGTTCCCTCCATTGGAGCACAGTGTTCTCTCTAGGAGGGGCTAGATGTGGTTAGATAAGAAGGGAGGCAGGGGAATCGCCTACATGACCTCTGGCATTCCCTATCTATTGTAATGCCATAGATCTCTGCTCGTCATCTGGAAATAGTGAAATCCTTTTAAAACACTTCTAATCTAGTAGGTCTAGAAATGCATTTTAACTTACCATGTAAGTTTTACATCCTAATTTTATAAGTGAAAAACTCCTGAAGCACAAAGAAGTTACAGACTCAGATGACATAGCCACAGAGTGTCTGAAACAAAATCAAAGCTCAGGTCTCCTGACTCCTTTTTGCCTTCCTCTGTAGGCTATTAGGAGGCAATCAATCTTCTGTCCTTCTGCAGAAAAATTAGTATCTTATACACAAAGCATCTTTTTATAAGGCCCTGCTGTACTAACGTGAACTCAACTGGTACCAAATTTGGTGCCATACTGAACAGCTTTGCTCCACTCTGCAAAAACCTATGTTGCAGAGATCCTAACTTAGAAGTCAGAAAGAGAAGGTCTAGATTTACTGGTCCTGAGTGGAGTTCATAGACCCTAAAGTGTCAGAAGAACTGCCAGCTCCTGCAATGTCTGTTCTAGGCACTGTGAGTCTGTAGCTTCCAGCTATGGCTCAGAAGCAGTTGCTTCACAGAAACAAGGTGACTAGGCAGTATAACCACATGAGGGTGTCCTGGAGGCTGGAGACATGCCCATTCTTTGCCAAGGAATTGGGAGTTACCTAAAAGATGCTGAGTCTCTTTATTCTCTAGCTCTGGATACAGCTCTTGGGTTTCTGACAAATGCTCCTATCCCATAGAGACCCTTTAATCACCTTTGACAATGTAAGCTGCATAGCTTCCCCCATTTTTGATATGACATCAGTTTTAATGCTGTTTAACAGATATGCATTGATGAAAAGAACATTTTTCCAGGAGCCAATTATGTTTTTCATTTGATAATACATTGCCTAAAATATAAATACAGCAATTGGGAAATATACTCTACATAATCAAAGTTCATTTTACAATGAAATTCAGCCATTTTTCTATTGGATCACCGGATTTAGGAAATTATTATTAAGTCCAATCACATGAAAAACCACCACTCTAACACTTAGCAACTACTTTTGTTTCTTCATATACTCGTCTATGTACAGAGTATCTATATCACATTTGAACATACTGTTCTACTTTTTGCATTTGATTTTGTCATCATATTCATATCACTTATTCTAGGCAACTTATCTATTGTTTTATTGATCATTTAAGTAATGTCAGGTCTTTTGCTAACATAGAAAGCACTGCAATAAAATACTTTGTACTTAGGCTGGGCACAGTGGTCATGCCTATAATCCCAGCACTTTGGGAGGCCAAGGCAGGTGGATCACTTGAGGTCAGGAGTTTGAGACCAGCCTAGCCAACATGGTGAAACCCCGTCTCTACTAAAAATACAAAAACTCACCAGGCATGGTGGTGTGTGCCTGTAATTCCAACTACTCAGGAGGCTGAGGCACGAGAATCGCTTGAACCTGGGAGGCAGAGGTTGCAGTGAGCCGAGATTGTACCACTGCACTCCAGCCTGAGTGACAGAGTGAGACTCTGTCTCAAAAAACAAACAAACAAACAAACAAAAAAAAACCACACAACACTTGGTACTTAAAGTCTTCCTCAACCCTTTTCCTTTCTTTGGAATTATTTCCTTGAGATAATTTCCTAAGATTAAAACTGCTGGATCAAAGGATATGGATTTTTCTTTTGGCCCTTGAGACATCTTGCCAGATTTTTCTCCAAAACATTTGTATCAATTCAGTTTATTACCAATAATGAATAAATGTGTCTGTTTCTCCTAGCCTTCTCAGCATTCAATTAAAATTTTAATTAAAATTTTATTAATTATTAAAAATTAATCTTAAATTGGCATTGGCTTAATTACCAACACACTTGAATCTTTTTTCATGTTTATTGTCCTTTGCCTTTAAAACCACTAGGGTGTTGGCATGAATCAAGTCTGATTTTGCTCCTTGTCTCCCCAGGGCGTCAGTCATTGTCTGGTACATTGAAAGTTCTGAATAAATAGTGTGGAATGAATGGATGAATGAATGAGAAGCAGTTACAAAATGAGGAAGGAAGAGAGTGGAGGGAGATGAGCAATGAAAAGCTGCTGAAGAGGTTAGGCCAGGAGAGAGATAAGGCCATATGTGGCTGCTGAGTGGACAGCAGCTTGGACGGGGCCAGTGGTGTGTGGGAGGATGGGCAAGGAGGACATTGCAGTCAGCTAGTGGGCAATGGTGTGGCTTGGACTGCAGCGGTGAAAGTGGTAATGGAGAAAATTGGTATATTTCACATCTCTTTTAACAGTAGATTCTGTCATGGACTGGATGCGGAGGAGTAAGAGAGAGAAACATCATAGCTGACAAGCTAGGTTTCTGGCTTGGAAATGGAGGTGCTCTTTCTTTTGAAAATATTCCTCAATATTATTATCTTTCTCTTTTTTACAAATGACTTTGAAATCATTTCATCAAGCTCTGAAAAGGATCCTGTCAGAATTTTAAGTGGGATTGCACTAAATCTCAAAATTACCTTGAGAGGAATTGTTAGCTTTATAATGTTTAGCTTGTCTAGTTTTTTCCCATTTATGAATAAAACCAATCATTTCTGGGTTTCCTTAGCACCATGCCTAGAACAGTGATACCATATGGACCACAGCCCTTCTTTCTCAATCTAACTGCAGAAACAAAATTAAACATTATATTACAGTTCTCCAGAGAAACAGACCAACAGGGATAGATAAATGAGAGATAGATAGATAGATAGATAGATAGATAGATAGATAGATAGATAGATAGATAATAGATAGATAGATAGATAGATAGATAGATAGATAGATAGATAGATAATATATTTTTTATGACGAATTGCCTTACATGATTATGGAGGCTGAGAAGTTCCACAATCTGCCATCTGCAAACCGGAGACCCAGGAGAGCCAGTGGTGTAGTTCTAGTTGAAGTCCAAAAGCCTGAAAACAAAGGGAGCCAGTGGTGTAAATCCCAGCCCCAGGGCAGGAGAAGGCCAATGTCCCTGGTCAAGCAGGTAGGCAGGGTGTAAAGAAATGGATTTATTCGTCCTCTGCATATTGTTCTATTCAGCACACAATTGATTGGATAAGGCCCATCCACACTGGGGATGGAAGTCTCCTTTGTTGAGTTACCTGATTCAAATGTGAATCACATCTGGAAATCCTCACAGATGCACCCAGAAATAATTTGGGCACCCAGTGGCGCAGCTGACACATAAAATGAACCATCACAAACATACAATGAACAATAATCCCACTGCTTCCCTTTTCCATCACTGTGAAATCCCACCCAAACCTGAGAAGTCTGCCCGTCAGAGCCTCCCAGCTGTGCCATTGCCAGTGCTATGATGGGACAGGAGACACTGCTGCTGCCACCAGGCTGAGTCACAAATATAGGATTTCACCAGGACATAGAATTTGGCACCCAACACTTGTGTCGTCGTCATACACAGTTTCAGTGAAAGAAAGGGCAAAAGAGAAAGGATTAAATATCTTCTTCACCCTTTTTCTCTTGCCTTCCTTCTGCCTCTCCGGAAAGGAAGTCTTATGACAACCATTCACTCATGGATGGGTTGGGAGTGGAGAAGGAAAGTCCATGATCACATTTTCCAGTTAAACAGGGAAGGCTGAACACATAAATCTCTGTTGTTTCCCCAAATCCCACAAAGATAACACTAGATGAATAAAGCAAATTCAGTCCCAGAGGATTTCTCTCACTTTTTTCCAGCACTTTTAGGTACTTTGCACAGGAGTGTTTTTTAGGGATTTCATTCTAACCCCCAGAACCACTCTTCTCTCCTCTCCATCCTGCTTTGGGAGGGTGACGTCAAGGGATCTCATCAAGTGGCTCTCTCACCCTCTGCATTCCAGCTGGATTTGATCAGTGGGAAGCCAAGGACAGAGGAGAGTGAGGTCAGGGTCTCTACCTATCCACTCACTGCTCCCTGCCAGTGGAGGCTGCAGGTGGGTGGTCCTCTTCCAGCAGCCACAGCTTCTGCCCAGCCACCCTGTCTTCCAGCTTCAGCTCTCCCTCCTGGTTCCTGAAACTGCTCCTCCTCAGGTTTAGGGGTAGTCACAACTCCCTGGGAGCTTCACCTTTCCTTATTGCACTCTTTTGACTCTGCCAGGCCCTTATAAACTGTCCCTTCATCAAACTCACTTCTCTTGCCCCACTTGAGTATGCCATCTGTTCCCTGCGGGACCGACACTGGTATTGCCACTTTTTCAGAAATTGATTCTTAGACTCTGTACATGTATTATTTTGATAAAATAAAAAGCAAAGCTAACAAATACAGTAAAGTCAGTTATTACTATAGGATTTTATGTTGCTATAGGATTTTATAAAGGATTATACATCCCCACTATACTGAGGCTGCCTTTGATCCACTCTAAATTGCCTTCCTCTCCCCCACCCCACTCAAATGCTGCTTCCTTCCATTGCTCACCTAGGACCTAAAAACACCCAAATGAGAATGTCTTTTCTCTGGGTCTGTGGCTAAACTCAGACGCCAATCCAGTTCCCATTCCCAGATCTTCTCACTTTGCCAACACTAGGCTGTCATCTAACCCAAAACATATTCAAAGGAGCAGTGTTATAAAGCAGATTACTAGATAGGGGTTTCTGGAATTTTAGCTAAGAGGACACCCTTTAATAATAAGGAGTGCATTTTCACAGATCATGTTTCCTGGTTTAAACATATATGCAATTTCCGTAAAAACTGAGACTTGAACAAATTTTAATTTTTTCTAAATGATTTTTGTTTTCTCAAGAAAGCTTTGCAGTTTCATTCTTATATATGCTTCATCAAGTTAATTCTTAGGATTATTTTATGTTTTGGTTATAATGAATGAGATTTCCAGTTTTCATTACATTTTCTATCAGGTTATAATTAGTGTACAAGAATGCTCTCATTATTCCCATTTATTGTACCTGTATGCTTTTTCCTAATAGTTTTACCTAATATTCCTTGGGTTACATAAGTAATCAATAGCTATTTGCCTAGCTGGGCATGGTGGGGCATGCCTGTAGTCCCAGCTACTTGGGAGGCTGAGGCAGAAGGATGGCTTGAACCCATCCTTGAACCCATGGTTAAGGCCAATGAGCCATGATTGTACCACTGCCACTGCACTCCAGCCCAGGCAACAGAGTGAGACCTCATTTCTAAAAAGATAAATAAAATTAATAATTTGCCTGTAAAACACCACATGCTTTTGTCTTTTTTTTTCTGATTACTCTTCCATGATTTCTATGGTCTCCCACTTGTTCACTGACAATGTACAATGTTGACTCTTGGCTTCCAGGATGTTAAAGGATGTTAAATATAGATGTATACTTCTAATTTTTTTAATGGATGTTGGATTTTTCTTTTTTTTTTTTTTTTTGAGACAGAGTCTCGCTCTGTCGCCCAGGCTGGAGTGCAGTGGCATGATCTCAGCTCACTGCAAGCTCCGCCTTGTGGGTTCACACCATTCTCCTGCTTCAGCCTCCCAAGTAGCTGGGACTACAGGCGCCCGCCACCACGCCTGGCTAATTTTTTGTATTTTTTAGTAGAGACGGGGTTTCACCGTGTTAGCCAGGATGGTCTCGATCTCCTAACCTTGTGATCCGCCTGCCTCGGCCTCCCAGAGTGCTTGGGATTACATGAGCCACCGCGTCCGGCCGGATGTTGGATTTTTCTAATGCCATTTCAGCACTTATTGATATGAACAAATAATTGTTACTATTAATCTCTTTTGTGGAGTATTATAATTACTAGTTTTCAATTTGCTAGACTATTCTTCCATTCTGTGATGAGCCTAATTTAATCGTGGTTTGTTTTTTCCTTCCTTTAGTGCGCATGCGTAATTATCAACTATTCACAAAGCGTTATATTTTTGGTATACATTTTCTCAACAATTCTCGCCTTAGCCTCATAGGATGAATATTATGCTCCTGATTTATGGAAGAGAAAATTGAGTCTCAGAGAGGCTAGAGAGTAGACCCAGTTCATAGAGCAAATCTGTGGTCGAGCTGGTGCGTGTTATGAGAGGCAGAGAGAGAGAGGAGTGGGGAGAGAGAGAGAGAATAGGAGGGGAAGAGAGACAGAGGGAGAAGAGGAGAGAGAGGGAGAGAGAGGGAGCCGGAGAATGATGCGCTGGCTGTGCCACAGGTTTGCACTATGAAATGCATCTGGCTTTGAATCTGGGTCCATCTGACCCTAGAGTCCTTTCTACCATGCCTTTCCTTTAAAGTGGTAATCTATTAGTATTGTCATTAAAATCTCCAGATCTACATGCAAGAGTGAAAGTGGTACATAATTTCTGATTTTTAAATCAACTCTTTATCTGACCGTAGTCTCAAGGCCATACTAGCTTTGAGGAGTAAATTGGTTAGTTCCTACCTACCAGTTTTTATTCGTAATTGAGACTTTAAAAGAATTATCCACACACATTGAATACTTTCCCCTATCCTCACCCTCAAGTTATTCAATTTCTTCATCAGTTATTGGTGTATTCAGGCTCTTTCTTTTATGTCAGTTTTAGAATTTTACTTTTTCCTTTAAAAATTATCCATTTTATTTAGATTTTCATAGTTCCTAGCATACAACTATAGAGTGCAGTAAGATCATTTGCTATTTCCTGGCTAAATTTACCCGTGTTAGCTTTATCTAATAAGCTTTGTAGCTTATTAAATAATGCTACTGTTATGCTGTTGGTAATTTACATACATCCACTTTTATATATACTGTTCTCTTCTATTTCTTTTGGGTTGTCCTTTTGTTCCTTTGGTGAATTTTTATATTCTTTACTTAGTATGCTGATTTTCCCATTTTGTTTTTTGTTTTTATTAATAATAAATGCACTTAAGGCTGTGAATTTTCTTAGTTTAGCTCTGGGCCCTTCCCAGGGAATTTAATATGTAGTTCTCATTTTCATCGTTTTCTTAAGAGTGCTTTTGTGCATTTTATCTTCTTGACATATTTGTTAATTAGCAGATTATTTCAAAATTTCTAAGTAGTCAGAGAGTTTTGATTTACATCTTAGTTCCTAATTTTGTTTATTTTGTTTTGGTAAGTGTGTTAGTCCATTTTTGCATCACTATAAAGAAATACCTGAGACTGGGTAATTTATAAAGAAAAGAGGTTTAATTGGCTGCAGGCTGTACAAGCACGACTCCAGCATCTGTTTCTGGTGAGGGCCTCAGGAGGCTACAATCAGGGCTGAAGGCCAAGCGGAAGCAACTGATGTCATACGGTGAGAGAGGGAGTGAGGGACAGAGGGAAGAGGTGCCACGCTCTTCCAAACAACCAGATCTCCTGTGAACTACCAGAGTGAGAACTCACTCATCACCAAGGGGAGGGAGCTAAGCCACTCATGAGGGATCTCTCCGCCTGATCCAATCACCTCCCACCAGGCCCCACCTCCAACACTGGGGGTTACATTTCAATGTGAGATTTGGAGGGGACAAACATCCAAACCGAATCAGTAAAAGAGTGTCTTATATATAATTTCTGCTTTTGTGTACTTGCTTTTATTTTTTTAATAACCTAGCTTATGTTGACTTTCAAAAGCCTGTTTCTTATTCTGCCTCAGGTACCAAGCTATGTGTTACCTAGTGACACACAAGTATCATTAGTCCATGAAAGGCCCCTCTGGGCATTGTTGTTTGTTCGTTTGATTCCATTTACCCCGTATTTATTGTGATTACTGTCCTACTATAATTTTTCTGCCATGTTATTATACATTTTCTGATTGTACTTTCTCGTTTCTTTTTTTTTTAGACACCTTCTTTTCTTTCCATTGCCTAAATTATTTTCTTCTGCTGGATTAAAAGTGATTTGATCCATTTTTTTGTTGTTGTTCTTATGGTGGTTGCCTTTAATGTAAGACACGTACTTATGTTTATCTCTGTTGAATTCATAAACAAAACAAGTACTTTAGCATACTTTATAATTCCTTTGGTCTCTACTATCCCTATACCCAAATACACATTTTATGTTGGTTATTTTCTAGAATTTTATGTCTGGATTGTATGGATAATTTCTTTTTTATTTTTCTTTAGTCTTTGCTTTTTTACACAACCATAAACGTTACTAAAGTGTTGTTCACCCATAGCTCTTTAGCATTTTTCTTATTTTACTGCTTTCTACAAGAGTATTTTTATAATACATTTTTGCAAGGCAAACCCCCTAAGGCCTTATGTGTCTGAGAATTTTTTATTATGCTCTCACATTTAAATGACTGATGGCTGATGTAAGACCTGCATTCAGAAACACTTTCTTTTCCATTGTCCAGTGTGTCCTTCTATCCAGCTGCTTAGAAGCCTAATCTCAGTCTGAATTTGGTTGCTTCCTAGGTGATCAAATCTCTCTCTCTGTTTTGCTTTTCCATTTTGTTTTGTTTTGTTTGTTTGTTTGTTTTTTGCTGTCTCTTTGATGTTCTTTATTTTCACAGTTAATGTGATTTGATGTCGTTTTTTTCTTTTTAAAACCTGGTTTTCGGCTGGGCGCAGTGGCTAACGCCTGTAATCCCAGCACTTTGGGAGGCTGAGGTGGGCGGATCACCCGAGGTCAGGAGTTTGAGACCAGTCAGACCAACATGGTGAAACCCCGTCTCTACTAACAATACAAAACTTAGCCAGGAGTGGTGGTGCGTGCCTGTAATCCCAGCTACTCAGGAGGCTGAGGCAGGAGAATTGCTTGAACCCTGGAGGCGGAGGTTGCAGGGAGCGGCGATCACGCCATTGCACTCCAGCCTGGGTGACAGAGTAAGATTCCATCTCAAAAAATAATAATAATTTAAAAAAAATAATAAAATAATAAAACCTAGTTTTCTACTCTATGGGTCCTTTAAATATGAGGGCTTTCCTCCTCCTTTAATTCTGGAGATTTATTTTTTGTCCAATATTTCCCCTCCTCCTTTTTTCTCTTTCTGAACCTCTGGTGACTCAGATGGTGTCACTTCTACTCATTTCCTTCATATCATCTGGGTTTTATTTTATGTGTTTTTTCCCTTCCCACCTCACTGCTGCCTTTAAAAAGGCTTAGAACATCTAAAAAATACTGAAAAACAAACTCAAAAACACTAAAAAGATCTATTAATTAAAGAGAAGAAAAAGCAAGTGAGAAGTTCCTCAGTTTTATCCCCAGGCCACTCATTCTTTCTTAGTGCTAACCATCCTGCTTTTACCCCAACTACTATGTTGCCTATTTCAACTCTTGTGGGGGTTTTATTATAAACCTTTATGTTGAAATAGCTTCAAATTTATATAAAAGTGGCAAGAATAGCACACAGAACTTCTGATTACCTGTCACCAGATTCCACAATTGTTAACATTTTACCACATTTCCTTTATCATTCTCTCACCATATAGATACATATTATTTTTGTGAACTTCTGAGAAGTAGCAGAGATCATGCCTGTCCTTTTACCCCTAAATACTTCAGTGTGTATTTCCTGAATGTTTTTGTAATAGTTTGTAAGAGAACAAGGATGCTCTTACAAAATTACAATACACTTATCATTAACATTGATAAAAGACTATAATCTAATCTATATATCTTGTTCAAATTATACTCATTATACCTCTAATGTTCTCCAAAGCAATGCTGTATCATGTCACTATAATGTAAACCACAAATATGAGCCACGTGTGTAATTTCAAGTGTTCTAATAGCCATATTAAAAAAATTAAACAGAAGCAAGTGCAATTAATTTTAATGTTCTATTTTATTTAAGCCAGTATATCCAAAGTAGTAGCATTTTAACACGCAATTAATATAAAAATTTATTATTGAGACATTTTGCATTCTCCTTTTCATAATATGATCCATTGTATTTTTTTATACTTAACAGCACATCTCAGACTAGCCACATTTCAATCACACAGTAGCTACATGTAGCTGGTGGCAGCCATATCATACAGCACAGTTTTGTAGCAAATCAAAAATAAAAATTCTGGTTCAAGATCCAGTCTAAGATTATATACTGCATTTACTTGTCAGGTCTCTTTAGTCTTGTTCAATCTGGAATGGTTCTTAGTCCTTCTTGACTTTCATGACACTGATGCCTTTCAAGAGTACAAGGCAGTTACTGTGTAGACTCTCCTTCAGTCTGGGGCTGTCTGATGCTTTCTTATGATTAGATTCAGGTTGTGCATCTTTGGCAGGGATACCACAGCCATTATGGATATTTGTTTAACACCTAATTTACATTTTGTTCTTTTTCTCTATTTCTTGTTCTTGCTTCATATTGCTAACATCCTTCCTATCTTTGAGAATATGTATTGTGCTTCTGTTAAGTTTTTGGTCCATCTGTTGCAATAAGCTGCTTCATGTTCAGCTTGCATTCTCTTTCGCTAGTTGTACTCCTTGGGATTTAGTTACTGTGGCAGGTGGTCTTCTGTTTCTGTGGTGATATAAATGTTATGCCTGGTAGTGTATGATGGGGAAAGGCCAAATCCTAGGTGGTGCCCCTTCTGGTGTGTATAAGGAAAAGGAAGGAGACGAGGCCCAGGCATCATGTCACTGCTATCAACTCTTCTGTTTGCTTTCTTCTACTGGGTAACTTCTCCAGTTAAGGATTCATCCTGACACTCTTAGAACAAAGCAGGAATAGGAGGAAGTGATCTTAGGTTCTAATCCCCAGCCCTGCAAGTCTGGAAACAGAAGGGATGAAGAAGTGTATACCCAGTGAAGGCTGGGCTTCATTTATCCCCGTCTCTCCTGAGAGAGCTTTGTGCGGCTGCCCTGAGATTACTCTGGCTGGGAATAGGAATAGAGCTGGCCTAGTCCTGCAGACATCTGGGTTGCAGGACAGGCAAGGACCCTCCCTTGGTGATGTCAAGGAGGGGAAATAAGAGAACTCCAACAGTCCTCACAAATCCATCCTCCCACCACTGGGCCAGAGGAAAGAGGAGGATTCATCACTCCATCTATCCTCTTTTTCCTGGGTCGGGATAGCCTTTGATCTCCTCTTTATTTCAGTGTCTCTGTTAGTTCCCTGGATCTGTGCTTCCCTCTGTTTCTGAAGTTTTTCCCTGGGGTGAATTTAGAGGATGAGGAGCACATGTTAATTCACCCTCTTAACAGGAAACAGCAATAACATTTCAGGGTTTTTTGTTTGTTTGTTCAATCTATTAAATTGTTGGCAATACCTACCCTTTCTGCTGTATAATGGTATGTTTAATTATGTTTTTCAGTCTATTAATTTATCATATTCTGATAATGGGGTATTAATACCTTGTTCTAAAATTGTATACTTATTAATTTCCCTTTGATTTTTATAAGTGATTTTTTGCTATGTTCTTTGGACCTTATAGAGATAATATCATTATGCTCTCATGATTAAGGCTGACTTTTATCACATAATTAACATAGCTTGCTTTAATAACTTTTACCATAATTCCACTTCGTCTGAAATCTCACTTGCTTTTTTCCCCTTTAATTAGTAGACCTTTTTAGTGATTTTTAAATTTACTTTTTAGTATTTTTAGCCTTTTTCTAAGACTTTTTAAAGATTTCCCAGTAAATTATTGCATTATTCCAGTTGGAAGCATTCTTTTTGTTTTTGTGTTTTATTTTGTTTTTCTTCCTCAAAATTGTTCGAGCTTATACTTATTTTAACCCTAGTCCTCTTAGGTTTATATTCTTCCATTTTACTTTTTATCTCTCAATTTTTATAGTTAATTTGGGGTTTTTTTCCCTAGATGTTCTTTGGTATTGTATACACAATTAATTTGTTTGGTTTGGGTTTTGCTTATTTTAATTTCCTTTAAAAACTGTCTTCTTTTTAATTTGATTAGCTGTCAATTTAAGATAAACCACAAAGATTTCATTATCAAAATAGTATCTTTGATTCTCTTTTATGGGAAAATTTTGTTTTTTTTTGTTCTTCCCTACTCTATTACTGCTTCCATTTTTCATTGAATTAACTTGTTGCTCAGTTTATTTATTTTAGTCTGCTTTTATTCTAACAATTTTCCTAATGCCCAACTCCTATCACAAACAATTCTTTCTATTGTTTTTGTTTACTTATCTCTTCAGTAGATACATACAAATTCAAGATTTCATACTATTTTTAATAGCATCATCTTTTTTCAGGTCTATCTTTTAAGATCAGATTTCTTTTTATAGTAACTTTTGAAGTCAGTGCTGGTCCATTAGTGGGTGACCAAATTTCTTAAGACTGAAAATTCATGAACATCTTTGCATTTGGATAAAAACTTGACTGTATAAAGACAGAAATTATATAGCTTCTTTATGGTATGTACATGGTTTTTCATTACAATGAAGTGCTTGTCTACTTATGACTATATTTTTTACATGAAATATGTAACCTAGCTCCTTACAGAATGTTTTCTTTTCCTTTTGTGACTAAAATAAAATATTTGATGACACATGTTGATTTCAGTTATTTTTAATGGATCTTAAATATGGCTCTGTTTGTAGCTTTAACTATTTTACTAATGGTTACATTTTTCTTCTAGTGGATCTTTTCTTTTTCTAATCTTCGATGTTTTATTCTTTGTTTGCTCATTCATTCCGTAAGTCTATTCAGAGCATCTATTTCATGCAAGCAGTGTATTCAGTTCATTCCTTCTCTTTCTTTAGGAACTCCTGGAGTGCCCAGAGCACTCCATTCTCCAGATCCGCTTTTTGCATATTTTTATATTTCTTTTCATGCTCTGCAGATTTTGTCCTAGTTCATTTTCTCTTTCTCTGTTAGTTACCTGTAGCATCCAATTCTACATTTTACCTGTATTACCATTGTTTACTCCTTCCTACCCCTTCCTGCTGTAACGAGCTCTTCTGAAATAGATATAATGTCTTTCTTCCACATTTAAGAAATAGGTTATAAGGGTTTTCTAAATCCTGTTTTGATTCTTGTTTCATTTCATGGTTTATTGATTTCATACTTCCCATCCCCACCCCACCCTGCACCCAGGTTCTTAATTCATCTTTCTTCTCTTGTACCTGACAAACATTTTCAATGGTTCCAGTCATTTATTCCCCTTTACTCATTCTTCCTTGAGTGTCTTGTGATGATATGGCTGCTATTTCTGAAACCTTTGCTTCAGACTGTTTTATTCATATTTAAATAGTCCTTGAAATTGGGAGGTTCACAGGCTCTCACTGACTTCCTCCTGGAGGTCCAAAAACTGTATTTCTTGAGCACATCATGTCCTAAATAACACACACCTGTATTGGATTGGCCATTCAGAATTATATATTACATTAAATATTACTTTCCTTATATCTATCAAGGTAAAGTCCCATTACCACTGAGAGGGGTAAGTTAATTTATTAATAACTTGCTTGCCATTTACTCCTGCTGGTTGGCAGCTTAAAGAGCACATGCTTCCTGTATCTCATTTATGTAGCTTAAATAGTCACCTGTTTTGAACTGATTTGAGAGGGAAGAAAGACTGGATTCATTGACAAGTCACAGATCAATTATTATGTAAGCTCTAATGCTACCAGTCTCCTAGCAAAATGGATTTGATTAACATTTAAGCATGATGCCAACCCATGCATTTTTCATTTACTATTTCCTTCAAACCTATTTGCCAGTTCCTGTGCCAGTTCCTATTATTACTTTAATAATAAAGACTTAATTTTTCCTTTGTATGAAAATATTATAAGCACCAAAAAGCCTTATGAAATTATAGGAGGGGGAATCTCAAAGACCATTAACAGCATTATGTATGGTCACCCAGGAATTTGCACACAAAATTCTGCTAAAGCTAGTGGCGTTTATGTACTTAAGTTTTCCAAACAACGAGTTGAAAAATATACCCTCAAGAATTGTTTACGCCAAGAAGGGCGAACTATTTATAATCACAAGTGGAGTTTCTGCAAAGGTCTCTGCCAGCCACTACAGTCCTGGCATACATCCCTCCCAATTTGCAAAAACTCTACTGTTTGGGGTTGAAAGTGAAGCATGAGTCCAAAGAAATACTTGCAGTTTTTTCCTAGACTCAGTTAAATTCAGAGTGAAAGAACATAGAAGAGGACAAAGGGTATAGGAAATCACAGCATAGGCAGCCCTGCCTTATTTTTAGTGAAAAGGATTAGTACTGGTAGCCCTGCAGTGAAGCTGATCGCCTGTGATCAGGGAGTAGGATAGTTGTAATCCCTTTACTATACCACTGAGTTGATTGATTAAATTAAAAGTTATGAGTCAAATGCCCCCAGAGCATCTTGGAACCTTCCTGAGTCTGTGCATATTCATATGGTCCTGATGACCTTCCACTGGAAGGAAAAAGTGTGTGCTGCATGCAAGGAACACACGAAGAAATGCTTAGGAGGAAGCAAAACTTTTTCACAACCACCAGCAAGAGTTTAATTAAACTCTGTCTAACACTATAAGCTTGCCTCAATTTAAGAGCAAAATGTTCCAGGTTTTTCCTGCACATGGAGCCTCCCAGGGTCTTGCAGCTCAAGTGGAAAGAACAATGAAAAGCAGAAGGCTTTCTTTTTACATCTGGCTCCTTGAAATGGGGCTAAGAGACTTTCTGGAGGGTTTTGCTGGCTGGGACAGTTAGTGTTTACAGATGTGAGTGGCTTTCAGTCATTGAATGTAAATTGCATTTGCTTTGTTGTGCACACCCTGGGAAAACCAAGAGGAAGAAGAGAAATAATGTTCCTTTATCCGCCCACACACATTGGCATTCAAGGCACAGTCTTTTCAGGTTTCTTGGGTCCCTCAGCAACCTTTGAAGAGATCTGTACATCTGTCCGGCTGTCCCTACTCCAGCGGACATGGATTCCTTTGCTTTGCCTTTCAAGTCTCTGGTTCCATCTTTGGTCCGTTGACTGAATTTTTGGGTAAACATTTCTTGCATTCAGACCTGAGTGGCCACCCAGCTCCTGGGCTAATTCTGCTTCTCTCTTAAAATTTGATCTGTATTCTGAAGACGAGTTCATCAGAAAAAAAAAAAAAAAATGAAGGAGGGCTAGCTTTTAATGTGGAAGCTAAAAGCCTAAGAAGTAAACTAAAATAGGAAGGTGGGAGAGAGAGCAAGTTCTTGCTGAAATACCGAATCCCCAAACCAGATCAGAGTAATGTGAGAGTGGAAAGGAAGCCTTTCTAAAGTGAGAGAAACTGTAATCTAGGTTTCTTTTGCACCTTGCAGCTCCCCAGAAAAGAGTAGCTAATGGTCAGCACTCTGCTGAGAGGCAATACATATTGTATATAGTTTGAACAATAGTGGACTATTGTGAGAGTCAGATCCATCTAGGAGTGTTGAATCTGAGACTTACTAGAGGGCCTTATGGAAGTTACTTAACATGTCTGTGCCTCAGTTTTCTCATCTGTAAAGCAGGGATAATCAAACACCTATCTCATGAAGCAGTTTTAAAGATGACCTAGGTTCAAAGCTAATCTCCACCATTTACTAGCTGTAGCACCTTGCAAAAGACACTGACTTACACTGACCTCCAGTCACCTGTCAGTAAAATCAGTCTACATCATTGTATTGTTGTAGAGTTGGATGAGTTAATATTCTTAGAATAGGCTTGGAATATGATGAAAGCTCACAAAGTGTTAGTCATTATTATTTTAAAATGAGACAATGTATAAATGGTTCTTAGCTCAGAACAAGACCAACAGCAAGGACTGTGTTAGCTATGGCTATAATGTGCTTATTTCTAGCCTTGTCCTGCTACCTACCCAGATTCTCAACCTCTAAATAAGGATTTAGCTCTGATCTCATGCTGATATCTTGGATAAGTCTTCTCATCTGATTGGCTTCCATCACCTGATGAGAATTTGCTGAGATTCCAACCTGACTCCTGAATTTCTTCCATGTACCAAGTGAAAAGAGGGCCAAGTTCCAGGTATATTTTGTCATCCCTAACTTCACAAATATCACTGGAAGTAAAGGGCCCCAAGTTTACACTTGACAGACCCTTTATAAAAGATCTTATACTACAAGGCCTAACCAGCAATGAGGAAATAGAGTTTTCATTTGTGACTTTTTCCCCTATCAGAAAGGAATTTAATAACAAAATATATCCATTTCAGCAGCTGACCAGACAAACACATGGAACTAATCAGCTAATTTTAAGTTAGTATTTGATGATCTTTTTTTTTTTTTTGTAAATAAGAAAAGAGAAGTCAGTGGAGTTTGGAATTTATGTGTTCTGTGATGTCTGTTGGGCAAGGTCAGTTTTACTTGATTTCTCTTCCCCTCTTTGCCCACCACCCAACCCCCAGAAGCACATAAGCAATTATTAGGTGGGATCTGTCTCTATGTATCCTAGGGGCTGAGCAACAAGCAGTTAGAGAAGAATCAAAGCCAAGAGAAGGTAAGGAAACCACTTAATTGTTGAGCTGAGTCCCGGGCAGCTCCTTCTCTCTCTGCCCAGCCCAGTCTTACATGGTCTTCGTATTTCAGCCTAAACCATCACTTCTTCAAGGAAGCTCTCCCTGATTCCCCACACTGGACTGGTTCTAGTTCTTAAACACTCTTTACAACCCTTTGTACCCTTCCAACTATTTATTGTTCTGTTTACCATTCTGCACTTGAACTCCTGGTCTCAATTGATCCTCCCACCTCAGTCTCCTAAGAAGCCAGGAATACAGGTGCATACCACGATAAATAGAGCAACAAGCTCTATTTATTGTTTAGTACAGCTGCTTCAGGTTTCCCTAGGGTTATGTTCTTCAGGACAGTCCATATAATTTAAAGCTTACAGAATTCAAGATTAATCCTGAAAAAGGATTAAGACTGCCTTTTTAAACCAGCTATAAAGTGGTACAGCTGTGCACCAATAATATAAGCACAGCTTAAAATTCATTCAGTCACCAGCTTTGAAATTATGGTTCTTGCAATTTTTTAATTTGGGGAAAGAGAATTTGCATTGTTTTGTACATTTTGTGCACAGAGTGGCTTTACTAATATTTTTAAATATTTTTATATGTCTTAATATTTTTATGTTTCTATGCCTTATGACATGTCCATATAGGTCCAAATCGGACTGCTCTGTAATTATTTGTTTGATTAAATTAACTGGCTTCCCCCAATGAAGGATAAGTTCCAGGAATTGTAACTACCCTTTGTTCATTTCATTCCACCCAGTGCCTAGCAAAATGGTATGTGGTAGACACTCAAGAAACCTGGAAGGGATTTAGAAGGGTAGAAACTGACGACTTCTGAGAATAAAGGAGGAAAACTTTTTTCTTCTCTGTGGACAGGAAGGACAGCATGTTTTCCATCTCAAAGATAGGAAAGAGTTACCTCTTCCTCTGGCTCCATTAGCATCCTGCGTCTTCCTGCATCACGGCACAGATCCTAACTGGCAAAATTATTAATCTCTCTTCCACTGAAATAGTCAAGTCAGACAGATTCCTTTCTGACTGAAACTGTTCTGCTGTGAAAGACTAACAACAAAGCAGATTCTCCTTCATGCCAGGCCAGTTCTATCAGTTATCCTACTGGCCATCCAGGGTAGAAGGAAGACTAAAGCCTTCTAATGCCTGACATCTCCCAATCCAGGAGAGAAGAAGAGGAAATTCCCAGTTACTGAGAAGTGAATCACAGCTCCCCTTTTTGAGGCTCTAATACTATCAGCCACCCCATCTCCTTATGGGCCCAGAAACCCATAATCTCTTATTTTATCTCTTCCTTTATAAGAATTATTGAGTAATTGCTATGCTCCCTGTACTGTGTCAGTTGCACATCAATTAAACAATTGCCTATTGGACTATACATTCTATACCCTAATCCTGGTACCAAAATCTGTGTTAGATTTCTCCAGAGGGACAAAACCAATAGGATATACGTATATAAAAGGGAGTTTATTGGGGAGAATTAGCTCACACAATTACAAGATGAAGTCCTATGATAGGCTGCCTGCAAGCTGGGAAAAGAGAGAAGCTGATAGCCTGGCTCAGTTCAAGTTTAAAAGCCTCAAAACCACGGAATCTGATAGTGCAGCCCTCAGTCTGAGGTCAAAGGCCCAAGAGCCCCTGGAAGGCCGCTGGTGCAAGTTGCAGAGGCCAAAGGCTGAAGAACCTGAGGTCTAATGTCTAAGGGCAGGAGGAGAGGATGGGTCTTCCTCTCCCAGCCCACTGACTCAAATGTCAGTTTCTTCTGGCTACACCCTCACAGACACATCTAGAAACAATATTTTATCAGCCATCTAGGCATTCTTCAATCCAGTCAAGTTCGCATCTAATATTCACTATCATACCTGCTCTAGGCTATTGTTTCCCTGAGGGCAGAGACTATGTTTTGTTCATGACTGCATCACTGTCTCCCAGCCTATGCAAAACAAAACAGGCAACTAGAAGTAACAAATGAAGGACGGATAACAGAATGGATAGATGAACTGGGATTCTGGAGTTCACTCCATCTCTTGTAATACTATCAAGGAAATGTCATAAAAGACAGAGTCTAAACCTTCTTTAAAATCTGTATTAGTTAAATGCATCATGCTTCCTTTCATCTATAAGGGCTGCAAAAATCTCTCATATTATCCTCAACCCTGGGGCAGCAATCATTAGTATCTTCAAGATACCACATATATTAGAAATAACACTGGACAAACTCTCTATATGATGAACACATCCTTTTCCTTACTTTTCATTTTCTGTGTCCTCTTTGCTTTTTCCCTGCATTCTATGATTTTATGGCAGACTCTCAAGAAAGGCATTAGAGTTGGTTGGGACCATTACTGTATCCCCAGCTCCAGCACCATATCTGATATAGAGTTAGTGCTGAATACGTGTTACTCAACGAACTTGCTGCAAGAAGTCTTCACTTTTAAGAGAATATTTCAATTACTTAAAACGATCATAGAAGGGAGGAATATGTATGTACTAACAATCTAATAAGGTTACTCAGAATTGTATACACAAAACTGCTGAAGCTAACAGCATTTATATGCTTAAGTTTTCCAAACAATGAGTTGAAAATATACCCTGAAGAATTGTTTATGCCAAATAAGGCTGACTATTCATGATCATGACTGGAATTGCTGCATGTTTCATGCCAGCCACTGCATTCCTGCCAAACATCCTCCCAATTTGCAAGGATTCTTGGGTTTCGTTTTGAAAATAAAGCAGTAAAATGCTTCTTGAGCTCAACTTACGTGGGTCTTATTCTTCGTTAGTACTTACTTAAGCTATACTGATTAGAGTAACATCTTAACTCTGTTTTGAAATGCTTATTTTGATTGACAAAGTGACATGGGATTTCTAAAGTGACAAATTGACCAAGGAGTACAGAAACAAGTCAATAGAATTGTGATGTTAGCTTGAGTTCTGAACCCTCAACACTTGGAAAGTGGCTCATACCACCTTTTGTGCCAGAGACACTGAGAACTTGAAAGGCTGTCAGTCAGATATTTCTATTAGCCGAAGCAAGAAAACTTCCTTATCCTGGTGGCTCCTAGGCCAAAATTTGCAGGGGAGAAAAAAAAAAAAGGAAAAAGAAAAAAGCTGGCAGACCAAAGCCTTACATTGACCAAGGTCTTAAACACAGCAACTAGAGAGTATATGCTTGGAAAATAATTTATAACAAATAGCGTTTAAAGGCAAGAGCACTCCTGATAAGTGAGCCTGCTGAAGACCCTTCAGACTCAGTCTGGACCTAGGTTCTAAACCAGTGAGTGTCCTTATTTGGAAGAATTGCACAAGAGTTTAGCAACCCAGCATTGTACCAATTCTAAAAAGACCATTACATCTAAAGCTTTATTAAGCATGTAGACTCTGCAGTCAGAATAAATCCTGCCTCCACCACTTACTACCTGCGAGAGGCTAGGCAAGACATTTAACCCCTCTGTGCCTTGGTTTTCTCATATATTAAATGGGGATTATAATAATACGAACTTCATAGGACTAATGTGAGGATGAAGTTAATTAATTTATGTAAAGTGCTCAGAAGAGCACCTAGCATATATTCAGAGTTATATACTTGGTGGCTATTATTATAACCCTTTTTCATGATCTATTTCTTGCCTTGGACCCCAGTTCTCATAACTGGGTCTTAATTTTCTTGCATGTGTCAATTCCATAGATAGTTAGGGACTGCCTACTATCCAGCTGACCTTGTCCTTTATAAAATGGCCTTTTTCCCCAGCAAGACCCATATAGGAGCCCTGGCTTTCCCCTTCCAGGGATGAAGTCCCTTCCTTGCTCCTTCTAATTCTTCCAAGCACTAGAATTCTGCCTTTTATTGCTGCCAGACTTGCCTGATGCCCAGTGTCTCTCTATCACCATATGCTCCTAATCCCTGATCTCACCTAACACCAGGGGCTTTCTGGCCTGCCTGCTCATCCCAATACTGATCTGTCTAGTCTTTAAGCTCAGCTGCCTGGTCTAGTCTTGATTCTGACAGCACCCTTGAAATTTGTTCAAGCAATGAATAAGTTATTCAAATCCTTTATTTCCCTCCAAGGGAGAACTAGGAAGCCAGACCTAAGGAATTCCTGCTGCCCCCTTACTGCAATAATTTAATCTCCAAGAAACTCAAAAAAGCACTAAGGAAATAACCCTCTAATCATAAATAATCCCTCTCCATCAAGAGAAAACAGACCTCTCCTGCCTGGAATTGCTTAAACAGGAGTCTTCCATTTCACCAGAGCTCCAGGGACAAATCAGCCACTAGCTACCACCATGGGCTGCAGGTTTCAGAAACTTGGAAAGGGGAATTTTTCATCCTGATTATTGCCTTTGCGGTGTTCTCAGCTGCCAGCATGTGATGGTGGGCATGGGTATGAGCCTGCTTTTGTGTTCTTAAATAAGGCTAAGAGGCTGTTCTCCTTAGCTTCTTAGCGCTAGACACTCATCAATCAACCAGATTTCCTGAGTGCACCTACTAAGTGCAGGCCTTTGGAAAGCAAGTCACCTCCTATGTACTTTTTAAAATTTTTATTTTAATGTTTCTGGGTACAGGTGGGTTTATATGTGTATGGGGTACATGAGATGTTTTGATACAGGCATGCAATGTGAAATAAGCACATCATGGGGAATGGTGTACCCATCCCCTCAAGCATTTATCCTTTGAGTTACAAACAATCCAATTACACTTTTTAAGTTATGAAATATTTTTAAATATATAATTATTGACCATAGTCACCCTATTGTGCTATTAAATACTAGGTCTTATTCTTTCTCATTTTTTTGTACCCACTAACCATCCCCACTTCCCTTCTGTCCCCCTACTAGCCTTCCCAGCCTCTGGTAACCATCCTTCAACTCTGTGAGTTCAATTGTTTTGATTTTTAGTCCTTCTGTACTTTTAAAAATATTGGAGGGAAGCTAATATTCAAGGCAAAACAAATAAAGCTCTGATGCTGCCAAAGCAGAAGGGACTTTCCCAAGGTCACAGAGTTCAAAAGGAGCAGATCCAGGATTTAATTACATCACCCTGTGTTAAAATACAGATTGTTTGACACATCTCACTCGGTTCACTGGAACCTGGCCTGTTCCAGCTTAATCTCATGCCCTCTGCAAATCATACTCTTGGCTCCACATCTGTCCAGGTTCCTGGAGAGCAGCCTGCTCATTCTGATCTCCAGGCCTTTGCACAGGCTATTTCCTGTGATTGCCACCCTCTATCCAGCCTCTATTTCTTCACCTGACTATTTGCTTGCCACCCTTTCATTCTCTACATTAACCCCACTGCCTCAGAAAGCCGTTTCCAATTCCCCAGTCTATTGGCGGCCCTCCTCTTTTCTGCTTTGTGGCTATCCTATCACGACACTTTACACACTGCACTGTAATTGCCTGTCCTCACGTTTAATCCACTAATATGCTGAGAGACACTCAAGGGCAGGACCCTTGTCTGGTTTCTCTCTGAATCCTCAGGACCAGATGCAGGATTTAGAGCACAAACGTGACAGTGAATTTTTGTTAAAATAAGGTGGGCCAAACTGTCTCTTTACCAAGCTGCCTCCCTGACAGGTCAAATCCCAGACTAAAATAGTAGCTCTGCAAGTCCTGGCTAATGGCTCCAGGCAGGCACTTCTAGCCCAGAGCACCTGACCTCTGATCTGTAAAATGTTCTGAGGTAACATGTGTCCTCCCACCTTTGCCTCTTACAGGCTCACTGATCATCACTGTCATTTCCCTGTTACCACCCCCATTATGGGAGAATCAAACTTTCAGTTTTCATCCAATGCAGCTCAAGCATAGGGTAGGCCAGAGTGAGCCTGGAGAGACAAGGCAAGAAAAGTAACTCTGCTTCTGCTGTCACTCGGTTAGTTTTTCTTTATTAAAAGGGAACTTTTTATTGAAGCATAACAGATACACAGAAAAGTGGGTAAATTGTAAGTCTATAGCTCAAAACTTCACATTCACGTGAACACGTTCATTTCACCAGCACAAAACGCTTAAAATGACTAGGACTCCAGAAGCCTCCGTTTTGTCCCCATCCAGTCACTACTACATCTTGACTTCTATCATAGATTAATTTGGCTTGTTTTAAAACATTTTATAAAGGGAATTTTACAATATGTATTATTTTGTATCTGGCTTCTTTTGTTTATAGTTTATAGTTAACTTTATAGTTGGTGAGATTCATCCATGTGGTTGCATATCATTTTGGTATCTGTTCTCTCTCATAGCTGTATAATATTCCATTGCATGAATCTACCACTTTTCATTTATCTATCCTATTATGGATGAACATTTGGGTAGTTTCCAGTTTGGGGCTGTAATGAACAGTGCTGCTATATCCATTCATGTATATGTCTTTTGATAAATATACATGTGTCTTCCTGTTGGTTAGATACTAGATGTGGAATTGCTGGGTTAGTGGCTTAGCTTTAATAAATACAGCTAAACAATTTTCCACACCAAAAGAGATCTAATTAATCTACATCCTTGCCCATACTTGATATTGTTGATACGGTTTTGTTTTGTTTTGTTTTTCCACTTTAACTGCTGGATGTAGTAGTGATATCATGTTGGGATTTTGATTTGCACTTCTTTGAATTTTGCCTAGTGTGTTGTCATTGACCGTTTGGATAACCTGAAGTATTTGTTCAGATGTTTTGATCATTTTTTCTTTTTCTATTATATTCTCTGCCATTTTCTTATTGACTTGTAGTAATTCTTTATATAGTCTAGATAAAAGTCCTTTGTCAGTTATATGTATTGCAGACATCTTCTCCCATTCTGTGGCTTGCCTTTTTACTTTTCTAATCTTTTGGTAAATAGAGGATTTAATTTAAATGTGGTCCACATTTTCTTTTTTGTTGTTGTTCATGATTAGCACCTTTTGTGCCCCATTTAAGAAGTTTTTGCCTACCTCAAAGTCGTGAAGATGTTCTCTTGTATTTCCTTCCAAAAGCTTCATAGTTTTTACCTTTCATATCTAGATATTGAACTGATCTGTAATTGAATTTGTGTATGGTGTGAGGTAGGAGTCAATAGTCTTTTTGAATTTTTTTTTACAGGACTATTGATTGAAGTGTCCATCTTTTTCCCACTTCATTACAGCATTACCTTTGTCATACATCAAGTGACCATGTATCTGTGGGTCTATTTCAGGACTCTTCTGTTATTCTGTTCCATTTCTGTATTTGTCTGCCCTGCCAATAATACACTGTCTTTATTATGACTCCTTTATAAAAAGCTTTGATATCTGGGAGTGTTCTCTGATTGTTTTCTTCTTGAAGATTATTTGGCTATTCTTGGGCTTTTGCATTTCTGCATAAATGTTAGAATCATGATCAATTTATATTTTTTAAAAAACCTGTTATTGAGAATGTTTTTGAACTCATAGAAAAGTGTGGGGAGATTTGACAACTTTACATTATTAAATCTTTCAGTCAATGACCCTATTATTCCATTTATTTAGTTTTACTCTAAGTTCTCTAATAATGTTTTATAGCTTTCTGTGGATAAGAAGTCTTGTTCACTTTTTCATGAGATTTATTCCTGGGTATTATATGTTTTATGCTATTGTGAATAATAACTTTTTAAAATTTCATTTTCCAGTTGTTTGTCACTGGCATATAGGAATAAAATTGACTTGCATTTTGAATTAATTTTCAGAGACTTTGCTAAATTCATTTATTGCTTCTATTACTTTGTATATAGATTATTTTGGAATTTACATACACAATAAGTTATGCCAATAATTTCCTTCTAATTTTTATAGCTTCTCTTTTTCCTTACCTTATTGCATTGGCTATTACCTCTAGTACGATGTTAAATAGAAGTGGTAATAATGGACATTCTTGACTTGTTCCCAGTCTTATGGGGAAAGCTTTTAATATCCATCATTAAGTAATATTATTGCTATGGCTTTTTTGTAAATATTTTTATCACATTAAGAAAGTTTCCTGGCCGGGCATGGTGGCTCACGCTTGTAATCCCAGCACTTTGGGAGGCCGAGGCAGGCGGATCACGAGGTCAGGAGATCGAGACCATGGTGAAACCCCGTCTCTACTAAAAATACAAAAAAATTAGCCGGGCGTGGTGGCAGGCGCTTGTAGTCCCAGCTACTCCGAGAGGCTGAGGCAGGAGAATGGCGTGAACCTGGGAGGCGGAGCTTGCAGTGAGCCGAGATTGTGCCACTGCACTCCAGCCTGGGTGACAGAGCGAGACTCCGTCTCACCAAAAAAAAAAAAAAAAAGAAAGAAAGTTTCCTTCTATTATTAGTTTGCTGAAATGTTTTCTTATGTGAATGTATATCAAATATAATCAGATGATTTTTCTGTGTTCTATGAACATATTCAAGTAATTTTTTCTGTTAATGTAATGAATTGTATTGATTAAATTTTGAATGTTAGACTACCCTTGTATTCTTGGAATAAACCCTACATTGTTATTATGTAGAATACTTTTTCTAATGTACTGGATATAGAGTTTGCTAATATTTTGTGGTTTCTACATCTATGGTCGTGAAAGAGATTGGGCTTCCATCTTCACTTTTACCTCAATTTTGAGATGGATTTTTTTCTACCTGGGCTGACCCCTCTTTTGTCCTATATATAGACTTAGTTAAATAGACTTTGCTTCTATTATTAGCTTAACAAACTTCCCCCAGATCCTCTAGTTTATTTCTTATTGACAGAACAAAAGCTTTCCCAACGACAAACTAGCCATGAGCCAAGTCATGGTCCAACCACTCCCTGGCAGTGTGTCCACTGTCACATTATAGATCCTCTCTGAGCCTGTTTCCTTATCAATGAAATAGCATTGAAAAGGAAGTTAGACAATGCATAATAAAGCACCTGGTACAGGCAGTTGCTCAGTAATTGCTATTTCTCACTACCTCTTCTCTTCTGCTTAAAAACTTTTCAAATACAGAAGAGCATTGGCTTACTTATTTACAAGGCTTAGCCGTCAGAGTTAAGATTCAAATCTGAAAAAATGAACTAATGGGGGTGGGAGATGTCCATTCTTTTTGTTATACTATAAAAAACAAAGCAAAGCTGTTTACTGCTCCTGCTAAGCTTCTTAAATACAAGCTCCTAAATTTTTAAAATTAGATAAACATTGCTAGAATTTATCATCTGTAGTGCTACAGTTCCTTCCCTGGGGCTTCAAACTCAAGTGTTAATGGAGTATTACACATTTGGAAGTTGTCCAGGAATATAGCCTTTCTCCCATTTTTAACAATGTTTATGTGTAAAAGTCAGCTTGGAAGGACACCTTTAAATAATGCTCTTTCTGGATATATAATTGCAGTGTTACTTGTCAGTGCATAATAAACCATCAACCAGCCTTTATTGTACCAATGGGAATGAGAGTTTGGGAGTGCCCTGAAATTATGTTCTTTGTGTCTCAGATGAGAATCAGGTTAGTAGCTAGGCTTTATTTATAGGTATCCAAATAAATCAGGAGTCAGAAGTTCAGAAAGTTTGGGCTGGGAAGGCTGAGTCCAAAGAAGGGTGAAGTCTGTGAACACCAAGAGTCAATACCCCTAATGCTATCAAGGACACTGGATAGGTCCCATCCTACTTCTCCCCATTATCTCCACCCCAAGAACTAATCCCGGTGACAGGCATGAGTGACATCAGAATGCCCTTCTGACTAAATCTGAACTTGGCTCAAGCTGTGGATCCCCAGTGGAGTAGAAAGGGCAAGGCCTTAAGTTTGGCAGATCAATGACAAATCTCAGCCCTGCCACCTACTTGCAACTCAGTTCCCTCACCATAACATGGGGATGGTAACTGACCTACCTAGCAAGACAACTGTGAGAATGGAAGGATATTAGCTGACACCTGTGAAGGACATGATGCAGGGAACATGCTCAATAATAAATGGTAGTGACTGTGATGATAATGATATTGATGAGGATGAGACAATGACAATGAAGACAACATCCCTAGCTTTGAATAGAGGGGTGGTAGAGGATTACCTGTATTATGCTTATGGAAACAGGAGGAGCATTCCTAACTGCCTCTTTTCTAATCCCCACAATTATTTTATGGATCTCTGGGCCCAGACACATGATCTTAGTTGGACAAGCCATGTCTCAATTTGGGTTCTCCTAAAAGCAGGATCTGAGGCAAGGACTGCAAGTACTTTGTGTAGAAGGTGATAGAGGAAGCAGAAGTGAAGAAATAGGGAGAGAGTGATAAGGAGGAAGGGTCAAGGTAAGAGTGCATTATTCAGGCCACTGGCATCAGTGTACCTCTGAGAGGTGTATAGAATGTGTCCAGAATTGTCCACTTTCCAGAATTTTCTACTAGCACCCACCCTCTATTGACCAAGGGTTGTCTGCAGTAGCATGAACTTCTCCACACTCCCAGGCACTTGCTTGCTGGCTAAATGGACTCTCAAAGCTTCAGAGAAGGCCATGAGTCAGTAAACAGGAAGAGGCCCCTGAGGTAGACACTCATTGATAGTATTAGCAAGTGCTCACTGCTGCCTGCCAGAGTTGCAGCTGAAATTGGAGGTGGACGGAGAGTCTGCGATACAGGGCACCAAATGTAGCTGCTGCAGGCCAAGTCTTAGTTCAAGTGCAGACTCCTCCTGCAAGCTGTCTACTTGCCACATGTGATCCACAATTGTGAGAGACCCCGGTTGTCAGTAGTCTTTGCACTCCCATCCCCTTGTGCCAGAAAGGACTACCTGCACAGTTGGTTCTTATATTTAGCAGTACACAAATGTATGCCAAATTCTAGAGCTATACTGTCCAGTACGGTAGCCACTCGATACACTTAAATTGATTAAATTTAAATTAGTTTATTGAAATTAAATAAAATTTAAAATTTATCTCCTCGGTCACACTGACCACATTTAAGTGCTCAGTGGCCATATATCAGAAATGGCTACCATATTGAACAGTGAAGTATAGTATACTTCCATCTTCATGGAAAGTTAAACTGGAGAGTGCCACTCTTGAGAGTCAGTCTGGATCCTAATCCTGGCTCTACCATATACTAGCTGGGTAGCCCTGGGTAAATGATTTAATCTGTCTGTGCTTTAACTTGCTAATCTGTAAAATGAGTTTATTTCCATGATTAAATAACAATATGTAAGCATATAGTAAAGTCTCACTACATGTTAATGATTATTATTTCCCAGTTCCCAGGGTAATGTTTATGTGAGGCAGGAAGTACTTAAACAGCCTCCAGCCCTGATTCAGGTCCTGGGTCCCTTGAGGCTACTCTCTGGGCTTCTAAATTATCTCTGTGCTCAAGATGGCCATGCCCATATACCTCCCAGTCTCCAAACAGAGATGTTGCTTTAGCCCTCACTGCCTTTTCAGCTTCTTATCAGTTCCCCACCCTAAGTCCAGAGGCTGGAGCTGGAACAGTCACCCCCAGCTTATGTCAGGACCCCTACTGCCTGCTTCTGGAAACTTCTGTCTGTGTGCCTGACTCATTCTGCCACCGTTTTCCCACCACTTGCCCACCCTCCCAATGGGCCTCTGCACTCCCAATGCTGACTATGACCTGAACTGACCACCTCACTTTAAAATGCTTGCTGTCCTCTAAGACCTTGTCCTACCCTAACGGACAGGTCCTGTGTGTGTCCTGGTTTGCTACCAATTTCTATCTTTCCTAGAGAAATAAAATATTAATATTTAAAATAACCATTATTGAATGTTTTCTTGTGTGCCAGGAACTGTGCTAAGGGCTGTAATATGGATTTCCTTCTGTAACCCCATCACAACCCTAGAAGATAGGTACTATTATTATTTCCATTTCACAGGTAAGAAAACTGGATCTTAGAGAATTTACATAGCTTGTTCAAGATTGCACAGCAAGTATATGGTGAAAACAAGAATGTGATGAAATCCTTCAGCCAGTAGGAGGTCCTTTTCTTCTTTCAAGACAATTGAAAAGAAGGAGGGACTGATGCATACAACAACATGGATAAATCTCCAATGCATGATGCTAAGAAGTCAGACTCAAAAGGCTACATACTGTGGGAGACCACTTATATCTTGGAAAACTTAAAACTATAGTGACAGAAAACAAACCAGAGGTTGCCAAGGGCTGGGAGTGGTGGTGGGTTGTTACATGGGAATGTGGGTAGGTAATACAACTATTCATTATCTTGATTATAGTAGTTACTATATAGTTGCCTGCCTTTGTCAAAACTTGCTAGACTTTACATTAAAAGGGGTGAATATTACTGAATTCAAAGCATACTTTTATTTTTAAATGGGAAATAAGATAGAGAGTAATTTTCCTCTGAATGCCCCCCAGCAATTGTTCAAATGTGGGAATAGAGGGGAACAAACATCAGTTTTAAAGACATGGTGGAGAAAATAAGCTCGGGTTCAGATTGCAAGGAAGGTAATTCAAGGAGAGGAAATGGAAGCAGTGGGTTCAGACTGACCTTCCTGAAAAGCCTGGAGGTGCAGGAAAGGCAAAATATGGGCTTTTGTGAGAACAAAGCGTTGATAGGCGATTTTTTTTGCACCCAGAATGAGAAAACTTGAACCTCTTTACTTAAAGGGAGAAGCTCTTCAGTGAAGAAGAGATTAAAGGTGTACCTTACCCACATATTTCCCATTTCCAGCACTCTTTATTCCTTCATGTAGATCTGTATTTCCATTTGTTTTCATTTTCCTTCAGCCTAAAGAACTTCCTTTAATATTTCATATACTGCAGATGTGCTAATAATAAATTCACACGGCTTTCATTTATTTAAAAAAATGTTTTATTTTTACCTTCATTTTTGAAGGATATCTTTGCAAGACACAAAATTCTAGGCTGACAGTTTTTTTTTTCTAAAGCTTTAAAGTTGTCATTTCATTGTCTTCTAGTTTGCCTTGTTTTTGAAGCAAGTCATCATTCTTATCTTTGTTTCCCTCATTGTGTCTTTTATTGCTTTTTGTTGCTTTGAAGATTTTCTCTTTTTCGCTAGTTATTAGATTATGATGTGCTTAGGCATCATTCTCTTTGTTTTTATTCTGTTTGGGGTTTGTTAATCTTCTTGGATCTATAGGTTGGTATTTTTCTTCAAATTTGGGAGAATTTCAGGCATTGTCTCTTCAAATATTTTTATTTAGTTATTTATTTATTTTCAGATGGAGTCTTGCTCTGTTGCCCGGGCTGGAGTGCAGTGCACGATCTCGGCCCACTGCAAGCTGCACCTCCCAGGTTCATACCATTCTCCTGCCTCAGCCTCCCGAGTAACTGGGACTACAGGCGCCTGCCACCAGGCCTGGCGACTTTTTTGTATTTTTAGTAGAGACAGGGTTTCACCATGTTAGCCAGGATGGTCTCGATCTCCTGACCTTGTGATCTGCCCGCCTCAGCCTCCCAAAGTGCTGAGATTACAGGCGTAAGCCACTGTGCCCGGCCTGCCTCTTCAAATATTTTTCTAACTCAATCTATCTATTCTCTCCTTCTGGAACTCCAGTTACCACTATGTTAAACCACTTGTTTTTATTCCACAGTCATTTATAACCTAGTTCGTTTTTTTTCAGCCCATTTTTCTCTGTGCTTCATTTTGAATTGTTTTCATCACCCTATCTTTTAGTTCACTGATCTTTTCCTTTGCTGTGTTCAAATACAGATATTATATTTTTCACTTCTGAAATTTCCACTGGAGCTTTTTAAAATAGTTTTTATTTATCTACCAAAATTCCCTATCTGTTCACTCATTATGTCCATCTTTAAATCCTTGAACATATTGATAATAGCTGTTTTAAAGTTCTTGTACGTTAATCCCACATGTCACTCATCTCAGGAACTCCTGCTATTGACTGTGGGGCTTTTTCCTGGTTTGGGGTTACATTTCCTGCCTTTACACCACTCTTGTAATTTTTTTTTTTTTTTTTTTTGAGACAGGATCTCCTTCTGTCACCCAGGCTGGAATAGAGTGGCAATCATAGCTCATTTCAACCTTGAACTCCTGGACCAAGTGATCCTCCCACCTCAGCCTCTGGAGTATCTGTGACTACAGGCATGCACCACCATGCCCAGCTAGTTTTTAAAAAAATTTTGTAGAGATGAGGCCTCACTATGTTGCCCAGGTTGATCTCAAACTCCTGTGCTCAAGTGATCCTCTCACCTAGGCCTCCCAAAGTGCTGGGATTACAGGCATGAGCACCATGCCCAGCCATGTCTACAAATCTTTTATTGCATGATGGACATTGTAAATACTACATTGTTGAGTGTCTGGATTTTTTATCTTCCTTTAAAGAGTATGACAAATGGTTAATTTACTGATGGATCTGCTTGATTTGTTTCCCAGGCCTGTTTTCTTTTTTTTTTTTTTTTTTTTTTGAGACGGAGTCTCGCTCTATCGCCCAGGCTGGAGTGCAGTGGCGCAATCTCGGCTCACTGCAAGCTCCGCCTCCCGGGTTCATGCCATTCTCCTGCCTCAGCCTCTCCAAGTAGCTGGGACTACAGGCGCCCGCCACCACGCCCGGCTAATTTTTTGTATTTTTAGTAGAGACGGGGTTTCACCGTGGTCTCGATCTCCCGACCTCGTGATCCGCCCGCCTCGGCCTCCCAAAGTGCTGGGATTACAAGCGTGAGCCACCGCGCCCGGCCCCCAGGCCTGTTTTCTAAGCTTTGTTGGGGTAAGTTTAGAGTAGCCTTTACTCTAGGGCTAATGTAGTTTTGCTACTAAATTATAGCCTTTCTAGGGTTTCAGTTGAACATATAGAGTGTGCAGCAAGGTCTCTCTAACACGGATGGGTAGACATTTTATATCTCTAGCATTCTGTGACCTCTAGAATCTCTATTCGGCTCTTAGCTCCCCAGGGGCTGTTCTCTGCCAGGCCTTGTAAAGTGTCACCCTGCACATGTGAAGCTTAGTGTTTGGTCAAAGATTTAAGGGGACTTCTATGCATATTCTGAAGTTCCATCTCTGTGCAGCTTCCTCCTCTCTGGCATTCTAGCCCATAAATCCTATCTACTTCAATTGCCCCAAATTCTTACCTCTACCTCCTCAGCTCAGACAGTTTACTATGGTCAGTTCTACTCTACCTTCCTGCACCACAAACAAGAAAGTGTCTGTGGCAGAAAGCCTGGGCAAACACGGGCTCATCTCTTGTGTTTCCCTTCTGTCAGTGATCATAGTCCTTTGTGGTCTGTTTTCCAACATCTGAAAACTGGTGCTTAATATATTTTGCCCACTTATAGTTATTTATGTCCAGAGGGCTAATGCAGTGCCATTTGCTTCATCAGAGTCAGAAGCAGAAGTCAAATGAGCATATGCAGATCTGGGAGTTGTCTATAGACAGGACTATCTTATTCTCTTCTCTACTTCACATTGCCTTAAAGATAAAAAGTTTCTATTAAGACAGTCATATCCCATCATGATCTGCCTGGCTGACTGATCTCATCACTAATCATCCAATCTTTATACACACTCACTTACACACACACACACTCTCTCACACACACACACACGCACACACTACCATGACCTACTCGTAGTCTTACACATATCTGTAGCTTTTTCTTATGCCTCTGCTTTTGCATCTGTTATTTTGTCTATAAAAATAACCTTCCCCCAACCCCCTACCTGCCTTCCTAACTGTTACTTATCCTTCAGAATTTAGCTCACCTGCCATCTCCTCCAGGACACCTCCTCTGGAACCATCTGGGTTAAGTGTCCCCTTATTTGTGCTCTGATATTCTGTGTTTGCCTTTATCAAACTTGTATCACCCATGCTTTATTGTAATTGCCTGTTATGACCTATCTTCCATGCCCTTCACACCCCACCCTCCAGACAGAACATCTCTAAGACAGGGATCAAGTCTGAGTCATCTCAGTATCTCTATGACCTGGCACAGGTTTTGAAACTTTTGTATAAAGGGCCAGATAGTAAATATTTTAGAGATTGTAGGCCAGACATCTTCAGCTGTAACTACTCAACTCTGCCATTGTAGCATGAAAGTGGCCATAAACAATAGATAATACATAAAATGTAAGACTTTATTGAAATAGAAACAGGCAACTGTAGCTCACTGATCCTTGGACTAGCACATAGTATAATCCTAGTAAATGTTCATTGAATGATTTAATAAAATATTATTATTGGAGGCCTCAGAGGAAATAGAAAATAATGTAATCAATTTTATAAGTGCAAGAGTTTTCCTGGGAATGGAAAAGTGGCACTTTCCTTGAGGCCCTAGGGAAGGAAAAAAAGACGGTGGAGTGAAGAAGGCAGGATAATAGAAAACTGGGGTATTTCTGGCCTAAATGACAGACTTCCCCATGCATGGCTTTTGCCAGGAGGCCATTCTGGGATGGGATCCTGAAAACCAGAATGGTTTGGTCAGAGTGAGTTCCCAAGGCAGCCAAGAACAGAGAATGCCAAAGGACAAGTACAAGCTGTGTCCTGGGCAGCACCCAGGCACAAACCCACAGAACGCATGTTCTGCAGCCAAATTCAAAGTTTCAGAAACCAGGCAGGTTCTGGAACTGCGTCTAGCATGAAAATAACAAGGGCAAGAGGGATGTGAGATCCAAAACAACTTTTATGAATAGAACTGGCAGGTCCACAGTACTTTTCTGTTGGTCACTGGCCACATTGTGCATGGATGAGTCTGTAGTTGGGTTAACCTTGGTCTTTTCAGAAGAGTTAAGTGACCAGGTCATCTACTAAGAAATAAAAGGAGGAGGGGAGCCTAGAACTTAGAGGCTGGAGGAGCTCTGTCATGTATAACTACTATAGCAGATTCCATAAGGGCCCAATCAGCGCCAAAAACAAAGATTTGCTGAAAGTACTATGGGTGAGGCTGAGGTTAGATAACAGAAGGTTGCAGCAATCTAATCACTAAGGTTGTAGGACATTCTGTAGAGAAGCATTGTGAATGAGTATCAAGGAAATGAATAGGTGGCTTGCTGCAGAATTGGGATTGGCAGGGGAATGCAGCCACTGGCCAGGAAATCCAGATAGTCACTGAACACCTGTTGTATTAGTCAGGGTTCTCCTAAGAAATAAAATCAACAGGGTATGTGGCGGGGTGGGGCGGTGGTGAAAAGATTTATATGGATGTGGCTTACCTGAGCACAGAGGCTGAGAAGTCCCAAGATAATGCAGTTAGCAAGCTGGAGTCCTAGGGGAACCAATGGTATAGTTCCAGTCTCAGTGTGAAGGCCTGGGAACCAGGATTGTTGATGGTTCAGTTCCAGTCCTAAGGCCAGTAGGCCGAAGACCCAGGAAGAGCCAGTGTTTTGGTTTAAGTCCAAAGGCAGGGGAAAAAAGGCAAGGTTCCAGCTTAAAGGCAGTTAGGTAGAAGGCATTTCCTCTTCCTCCAGGGAGAGTCAGCCTTTTATGTTCTATTCAGGTCTTCAGCTGACTAGATAGGGCCCACCCACAATAGGGAGGGCAGTCTGTTTTACTCTACCAATTCAAATATTCATCCAGAATACCCTCATAGACATAACCACTTTGATCAAATGTCTGCCCTCCCCATAGCCCAGTCAGGTTGACATATAAAATTAACCATCACTCTGCCATGTGCAAAACACCTCAGAGAATCTATCTACCATGCACCCTGTCTCCTTCAACACTAGACAAAATGTCAGACAGAGTTATTTGATTAGCACTCACGTTTTAAGCATCATTGTGAACGCTGGTAATTTAGTACCAATGAAGACAGCAGAAAGGATGTTAGGAAAGAGCTTACTACACATATACTCAAAATTATCTCCCTGGAGTAGCTTTTTAGACAAATGCACCTGGTTGGCCATCAGTATCTCAAACTTACATGTCTAATTATTTCTTCCTCCCAGCTTCCCCCCGCCGCTGGGCCTCATCTAAGCTATTGGGAATAAATAATTAAACCCAGATAGGCCACTTGAACTCTGCTGGAACCAGTGAGGGACATGCAAAATCAAAAAGCCATGTCCTTACCTGAAAGCCAAAAAGGATAGTGATAGTCTGCCGCTTCCCCCTAGGTCTGAGTTCCCAGTGTTTCACCAAAGACTCCAGAGGCTCTGAGTTTTCCTTTAAGGCCACAAGCTTTAACCTCGTCTCCTTTTTCCCAGCCCTCTTGATACCTGAGTCTTTTCTCTCTCCTCCTCTATTTACTGGAGGATGTGTGGCCCAAGTGTAAACTTTCTTGTGTCCCAGCTAACTGAAATCTGCTTAACCACCTCATTCTGCAGGCCCCAAATCACTGAATCCCATTTAGATGATTCCTTGACTCCTTTTTTCAGATTCAGATCCTTGCATGTGACATTCCTGTCACTCCATGCCCCTCCCCAATCACCCAATCAGATTCCCTTTGGTTACCATGCCTTGCAGAAATGTGTCTGCATTTTCCCTGCTCTATTTAGATTTAATTTTACTAGATAATATTTATTGACCCTATTTTATGCGCCAGCCACTAGTCACTATTTCGTGGACTTCAGCCTCGGAACAACACTAGGAGGCTGATCATATTACTATCCTTATTTTACAGATGAAGAAACTGAGATTGAGAGTGACTAATTGATGTGTTTAATGTAGAAAGTTTTAGAACCAAGACTAGAATATATATAGATCTGACCTCCAAAAAAAAAAAAAAAACCCCAGTTTTAACTACTTTACCAAAATGCCTCCCAAGGACTGTTCAGTCTTCTGTCTTATTGTCTCACACTCCTGGCCCCTTGTCCCCATTCCCCCTACCACTGCCCTAAGTCAGACCCTGCATGATTCATGAAGGGAATGTCAAAGGGCCTTCTATTTGGTCTCCTCACCTTCAGACCCTCTCCCTTCCTATCCCCAGGTATGTCCTACCAAAGGTATGGTACCATGCAGCAGAGAAGAGCTGATCTTTGGCCCTTTGACTCAACTTTGAATCCCAGTGTCATAACTCACCTGCCTCTACATTCTTGGGTTAACTGAATGAGAATAGCATCTGTATTAACAGTTTTCTTTTTGAGTGTTTAATGAGATAACATAGGTCAAGACCTTGGCATTGCGCCTGACACATAGTAAAGGCTCGTGTATTAGTCCATTTTCACATGATATAAAGAACTACCTGAGACTCTAATTTAAAAAGAGGTGTAATTGACTCACAGTTCTGCATGGCTGGGGAGGCCTCAGGAAACTTACAATCATGGCAGAAGGTGAAAGACAAGCAAGCACCTTCTTCACAAGGTGGCAGGAGAGAGCAAGAGTAAAGGGGAAACTGCCACACACTTTTAAGCTATCATATATAATGAGAACTCACTCACTGTCTTGAGAACAGCATAAGGGATATCACCCCCATGATCCAATCACCTCTCACCAGGTCCTTCCCTCGACATGTGGGAATTACAACTTGAGATGAGATTTGGGTGGAGACACAGAGCCAAACCATATCATTCTGCCCCTGGACCCTCCCAAATCTCATGTCTTTCTCACATTTCAAAACACAATCATGCCTTCCCAGCAGTCCCCCAAAGTCTCAACTCATTCCAGCACTAACTCAAAAGTCCAAGTCCAAAGTCTCATCTGAGACAAGGGAAGTCCCTTATGCCTATGAGCCTGTAAAATCAAAAGCAAATTAGTTACTTCCAAGGTAAAATGAGGATACAGGCATTGGGTAGATGCTCCCATTCCAAATGGGAGAAATTGGCCAAAACAAAGGGGCTATAGGCCCCATGCAAATCCAAAACCCAAGGCAGTCATTAAATCTTAAAGCTCTAAAATAATCTCCTTTGACTCTGTGTCTCATATCCAGGCCACATCGATGTAAGAGGTGGGCTCCCAAGGCCTTGGGCAGCTCCATCCGTGAGGCTCTGCAGGGTACAGCCCCCATGGATGCTTTCACAAACTGGTGTTGACTGCCCATAGCTTTTCCAGGTACACAGTGCAAGCTGTCAGTGAATCCACCATTCAGGGGTCTGAAGGATGATGACCCTCTTCTCATACCTCCACTAGGCAGTGTCCCAGTGGGGACTCTGTGTGGTGAGTCTTCAGCCCCACATTTCCCCTCTGCATGGCCCTAGTAGAGGTTCTCCATGAGGGCTCTGCCCCTGCAGCAGGCTTCTGCCTGGACATCCAGGCATTTCCATACATCCTCTGAAATCTAGGCAGAGGTTCCCAAACCTCAATTCTTGCCATCTGTGTACCCACAGACCCCCAACACCACGTAGAAGCAGCCAAGCCTTGGGGCTTGCACCCTCTAAAGCAATGGCTCAAGCTGTACCTTGGCCCCTTTTAGCCACGGCTGGAGCTTGAGCAGCTGGGACAGAAGGCACCATGTCCCGAGGCTGCACAGACCAGCGGGGCCCTGGGTCTGGCCCAGAAAACCATTTTCCCTCCTTGGTCTCCCAGCCTGTGATAGCAGGGGCTGCTGTGAAGATCTCTGAAATGTCCTTGGAGACATTTTCCCCATTGTCTTGACTATTAACATTTGGCTTTTTACTTATGCAAATTTCTCTTGAATTTCTCCCCAGAAAATGTTTTTTTTTTCCTACCACATAGGCTGCAAATTTTCCAAACTTTTATGCTCTGCTTCCCTTTTAAATATAAGTTCCAATTTCAGACCATCTCTTTGTGAATGCATTTGAATATATGCTTTTAGAATAAACCAGGTCAAATCTTAAATGCTTTGCTACTTAGAAATTTCTGCTGCTAGATACCCTAAATCCTCTCTTTCAAATTGAAGGTTCCACAGATCTCTAGAGCAGAAGAAAAATGCTGCCAGTCCCTTTGCTAAAGTGTAGCAAGTGTAACGTTTACTCTAGTTCCCAATAAGTTTCTTATTTTTATCTGACACCACTTCAACCTGGACTTCATTGTCCATATCACTATCAGGATTTCGGTCAAATTCACTCAACAAGTCTCTAGGAAGTTCCAAACTATCCCACATCTTCCTGTCTTCGTGTGAGCCCTCCAAACTGTTCCAGCCTCTGCCTGTTACCTGCTTCCAAAGTTGCTTCCACATTTTCAGGTATCTTTATAGCAGTGCCCCACTTTGGGTACCAATTTTCTATATTAGTCCATTTTCACACTGCTATAAAGAACTACCTGAGACTCGGTAATTTATAAATAAAAGAAGTTTAATTGACTAACAGTTTGACATGGCTGGGGAGGCCTCAGGAAACTTACAATCATGGCAGGAGGTGAAGGAGAAGCAGGCGCCTTCTTCACAAGGCAGCAGGAGACAGCAAGAATGAAGGGGGTACTGCCACACACTTTCAAACCATCAGATCTCATGAGAACTCACTCACCATCATGAGAACAGCATAAGGGAAACTGCTTTCATGACCCAGTCACCTCCCACCAGGTCTCTCCCTCGACATGTGGGAATTACAACTCAAGATGAAATTCAGGTAGGGACACAGAGCCAAACCATATCAGCTTAATACATGTTAACTATTGTTATGTCATTCTTCGCAGGAAGAACCTTTGATCATGTTTCTCCCTTTTCCAATGCCATTTACCACCATGGGCACTCAGCACCCACCACAACCTAGCCCTGAAATTCTTTTTCATCTAATTTCTTTGTTTCTAGAGTCCATCCAGTCATCTCTTCTGTGTCCTGACCTCACAGTGGGATGTAGGGAGATGAACGTGTGTTCTGGAGTTAGGCAGACCTGGGCTTGAACCTCAGTTTTGCTCCTTCCTTGCTCTGTGAGCTTGGGCTGATTCCTTAAGCTCTCTGGGCCTCAGTTTCTTCATATGTAACATGAGGATAAGGTTATAGTGAGGATTACACATAGGAGATCATCATCCTAACTCCTATTAGGTGTTTGAGCCTAGCATCTATATTGTTCATTGAATCCCTGCTCCAACTAGCCTGCCAGTCCTGCGCCCGGAAAACTCTCCTCTTTTCTATCTATCTATTTATTTACATCTCTAGGCATCCTCCTTCCAACTGGAAAGTTTCCTTGCTACACCACCTTCTTTTGGATTGGTGCTTCATATCTGTAATAATACTGAGAGCTTTGTTTTGTACAATTCTTCACAGCTTTCACAGTTCTTTCCAAAACTGTCTCAATTAATTTGTACAATTCTGGGAGATTCTCCAACTTGGTAATTATTATTTCTATTTTTTAAAGGGAAACTGAGGCTCTGAGAGATTGAATGACTGGTTTATGGTTATAAGTGGGGCCTGGAGCCAGAGTCTTCTGGCTCCTGGTCACCATGCCTTTCTTTCTTGTACCATTTTGCACCTGCGTGACTGCTGCTCACCTGACATCAATACCCTTTGTAATGTTGCAAATTGTTTTCCCATAGGTGCCTGTCTTGTGCCCCCAGGGCAGCGACATAGTCTTATTCCTTCCCCCTGGCCAAGTGCCTTACAAATATCTGTTATTTGGTTGATGTCATTAAACGTGTTAAAAATTTGAATTAATACGTTATGTTGCAAGGCCATTGTAGGAAACTAACAGCTGTATTGGCTAGGAGGTTGAACTTATGTAATTAAATTTTATTTAAGAGTGAGAACCATAAAGATAGGTCCCACGCTTGAGGTGCCTGCTTCTCTGCACTCGTGCCTTTGGACTTTGATTCCTTGGATCTGGGGAATTTGGAGTTAGCTGCTCCATCCTCTGTGCTCTGCATTCTTGTGCTATAAATAACCCTGACCACAGTGGATTATAATTAATCCGCTTATCCATCTGTTTCCCCTGCCCCCAGACTGTGAGTCCCTTCAGGGCAACACCATATCCAGTCCTCCTCAGTGTCCAAGGCCCGCCACTGTGCTTGGCACATAATGGAAGTTACATGAACAAGCCAGGAAGCTCCATCTGGGTCCCTCCCCTAATCCCCTATGATTGTACATGTTCCCATTATCTTATCATACATATTTCTTTTATACTGAATTAAAGGCAGGTTTCATGTTTTACTCAGTTTTGTAGCCTCCCTAACAATCATGAAAGGAAGAAACTATAATTATTGACTGTCTATTGTGTGCCAGTAGTGATTTCAATATATCATCTCACTTTTAAATAATTTAATTTAATTCTCATAATAGGTTGATAAGGTAGGCACTATCATCCCTGAATTACAAACGAGGGAACTGAGACTCAGGGAAATAAAGTAATTTAATTTAACCAAGTTTACAAAGACAGTAAGTGGTAATGCTAGGATTTCAGTCCCTGTCTGCTAGCTCTAAGACCAATGCCTTCCTTTTTTGTTGTTGCTTGTTTTTTAACAGCACATGGGATACTGCCTTAGCCTAGCAGGTGTCAGGAACTCTGCTGAACTAAGACTTGAATTTAATCACAGTGAATCAAACCTGTGCAAGCCTGTTCCCAACCATGTGAAGTGCTTATACTGCTGCCCTCCCATTTGATTGTTTGGATGAAATGCTTCTGGAAACATATACTGAGCACTAGCAACACACTAGGCACAGCACTAGGTATTGGGCTGAAGGCAGTCTCCCTCAAGAAATATTCAGCCTAGTGAGATAACAGACTGTAACAGTGATAATAAATGTGATTTGTCCTATGGCAAGACGGAAGACAAAAGCTTAGGTTGGCCTGTGGTGGTCTTGAGGAACTGAGTATTTTATAAAGGAGGAAGGGGAGTTGGCTACACCAAACAAGAGGAGAGTACAGAGCAAAGAGCATATGGTAATTCTGCACTAAGATACAGAATTGTAGGCAGGACAGGCCTCGAACAAGGAGTATTTTGGTGGAGAAGGGCAGGGAGAGCAAGAGATTCTGAAGCTGGTTCACTCTGTGTCCACATCACGAACCTAAGGCCATTACTGGCTACCAGCCATTGCCCCTACACAAGTGTACTTTGGCTTTGACAACAGCTAGGACTCTCTTCACCCAAGAAATGAGTTAGAGAAACAGCTGGCAGCATCTCTATCTGTCTACTCTAGGGATATGAGAGATGATAAACATGGGGTCTGCATTTTCCCATTTATGTGTAGGAAATAATGAACAAGCAATTGGGCTAACCCACATGGTGATGTCCTGTGTGTGGGGTGGGCCATGGCTGACCTCAGCAGCCCAGGAAGGTGCAGCCTGGCTTTACACCTATGTTCTTGATGTGCCCCTGGAGCAGAGGGCCATGGGGAAGCAATGAGAGCTGTAAGCAGAACCAGGCCATGTTCAAAACCACTTTCTTAGGTGCCGGGGTGAAGAGTTCTGCCCACTCTGGACCACAGGGTGGGAAACTGAAAATGTCAGTTGGGTTCACACAGTTGAAGTTTTCCTCTTTGCTATGCCTGAAAATGTTATTTAACTTGAGACTTTGTTTAACCAACCAAAGAATGGCTGAGAATTGAGCCAACCCTGTGATGAACTAATTATATGTAACTTAGTCAATAATAAATTTATATGCATCTATATTCATCACATGCAAAAAACAAATCCAGTAGGGTGCTGATACTATCAGTTCATTCTTCCTCCGGGACTTAAATAAAATCCTCAAGTCAAGTTTTGTCTTGGTCCAGCCCAGATCTTACTCTGTTTTCCCATGCTGTCGTGTTGTGCATTAATTCCCTCCCACATCCCACTGCAGCTACCATCCCACGTGATCTTCACCAAACCACTGTGGACTGGTCACTTCCACATATTCAAACTGTCTATCCCATCCTTTAAATATGGCTAACCTGCCTGCCACTTGTACTGAAATGTACATAAAAGTCAGCTGAAATCAACCATGTTTACTTCTAAGGCTGGTCCCCACACATTTCTTTATCTTTTTCTCGTTGCTTACCTCTCCAACTCTCCACTCCAGCTGTGCTCCCTCCAATGCATTCTTCACACTGCTGTCCGGATGATTTATCTAAAATTCAAATGCAATTATATCACTCCTCTGCCAGAACCCTTCAGTGGTTTTCAGATCCTTTCACATGACATCCAAACTCCTGAAGCATTTAGAGCAAGGCCATTCATGAGCCAGCTTCTTCCTACCTCCCTGGCATCAGCTCCTAACTTTCCCCTTGACAGTTTGTGACACAGCAATGCTGAATTAGTTATGACTCTCCAAACACACAATGTTATTTAATGTTTCTGAGTCTGGTCTATGGCTATACCACCCTGAATGCACCCAATCATGTCTGATCTCGGAAGCTAAGCAGGGTCGGGCCTGGTTAGCACTTGGATGGGAGTCTGCCAGAACAGTCCTACTCTACTTTGCCTTACAAATATGATCAGCTTTTAACATTCTTTCAACTATCCCCTTCTCTGAGACCTTCCTAGACAGAACGCATCTCTGGGCTGTCTCTGTGTCTTGTTCAACATCTGCTGTTGACCTGTCTGTACATTCCCAAGACCTATTTGCTTATAGGAACTCAGTCTTATCACTGAATGGCACAGGGCCTAAGACAGAATAGGTGCTTAGTCAGTGCTCTTTGAATCGATGTCCAATTACGCATCCTCCCCATCATTTAAGGGACTCGTGTTTCAGCCACAGCCATGCTGATAACTGCCTCCTGATTGGCTTTCCCAGGTCGGGCCAATCACTGGTCTGCGATCATCGGAGGATCCCACTCCAAGAATTATGTACTGTGGGAATATGGAGGATATGCCAGTGAAGGCGTCAAACAAGTTGCAGAATTGGGCTCACCCGTGAAAATGGAGGAAGAAATTCGACAACAGGTAAGACAAAAAATCACAGAATGACCAAATAACAGAAATGCAGTCAAAGCACTCCTTAGATATCTTTCCCAGGGGCTTGAAATTTGCAGTACAATGTACTGGAAGAAAATCTATTTGCTGAATTTGGGGGTTTTATGTTAAGTAGAGGACAGACAGAGGCACAAATATCCATTTTGTTGTCTCAGATTGTCCCTGACTGCATTCATGTTTTCTTCAGCCTGTGCTAAATGCTGCTGCTGTGGCCACATTGTTGGGACGCCTTGTTTCTAGTCTCCTGAGAGTCAAAGCCGTGAATTAAGGTTTTCTTACTGTGATCTTTGAGAAGATCAGAGGAGTAATAGTCAAGCTGTCCAGCCAAATCCCCAAAATAAATGTTTGTGTATTGGCACGTGCTTTTTGCAACTATGTCTTGAGGTACTTGATAAATTAGTCATTCGTTCATCGTAATCATTATGAACTGAGGCATCTTCTGTGTCCTATGTTGTGTGGGCCCAGGAGCAGTCCCATTATCTAGGCCCTCACTGATATCTCTGTGAGATAAGGGAGAAAAAGTCCATAATTCTTGTCAATTCATTTGGCTGACAGTGCCGTCGTCCTTCATCAAAAGCCTAATCAGGTTAACACCAGAGAGAGGCTAATGAGAGAACCTTGGAAGAAGAGCCGCGTGGCTCAGTGGTGGTTTGCTGCAAGATGTGGCAGTGCAGCTTTAGCCATCACTACCCACAAAAGCCCGTCCAGCCTGAGAGAGCACAAGGCAGCATGTCCCACTGCCCACCAAGTGCTCTGGAGAAAGTAAGGAAAGAGCAAAGCATGCTTGGGATGTGATCATTTTACAACACAGGTCACTGAGAGGCTGTTGCCCTCCCTGTGCTCCTGTCCCACATCTCCTGAGACAATGCAGGAGGCTAAGGAAACACCAGGGACCCCATCTCACAGTGCGCATGTGCCCAGAGGCCTGAGCAGCGCAGCAGGGCAAGCACAGCTGAGGCCCGCAGTGCTCCCTACCATCTGGACTCCAAGCTGCCCACAAACCCTAAATTGGATGCCACAAAGGTCACTCTGACTCCTGCTACAAATCCTCTGAGGAATCAGTTTGGACTACAGTCGAAAAATGCCCCAGAATGAGCTTATGTTTCTTATTAATTTGATTTGAAGTCTTTCCTCCTTTCTTGGAAAAAAAGATGTTTGACCAGATGTTTTAAGAGTGCATGCTATTCATCCAAGATGATCTCTCTAACTGTGCTCTGTTTCTCTGACTCTGGCTGCCATGCCTCATAATTGGCATCACTCCTTCAGCCTATGGCAAAGTCAGGCAGGGCTTCATATTGGTGCTAGTCTGTCTGGCCTATCATGGGGGAAACCTTGTTTGGTATCCTGGAGGTCCACATTCCCAGTTCTCAAGTATGGAATTATGCCTCCCTGATTTGTCAAGCTCCATGGTGTGGAATCTTGAAAACCTTTTGTTACAAATAGTAGTTGAAATACTAAAGTTTGCCAGTTAATTACATCAGAGTCAAGGGCATCTTCATAATAATGTCAGTCTCACTTGTTGGCTTTCTTGAGAGGTTTCTGGAAAAGAAAGAATCCCGCAGGAATCATACATAACTGGAACTATATTGTGCTGGTGAACATTATCTGACGTGTCATAGCAATAAAACGATTGAAAACTCATGGATGGGACCCTCCCACCACCACCACTGCCAGCCTCAGAATGTCCCTCTTAGGAAATAGTTCTTTAGTATGTTCCTAATCAGCATGCCTGTGATTGGCTTGTATTACCACACAGGCAACGTCTGTCTGCCTATCCCAGCTGGCTAGTGTTTCAGACCTACGGTCATAATAATAAGTTTAATTATAGGTACCACACATGGTAATGAGCATATCTCAGTGCCTATCACCATCTTTCAGGCCCCGTGGGTGCTGGATATCTACTTTTAGCCCCCCTCACATCTAGGCTGAGAGGATGCTAGTATTATCCCAGTTTTACAGATAAGGAAACCAAGGCATGGTCAACAGCAGAGAATACCAGGACTTAAACCCAAGTCTGTCTGGCTCCAAAGCCCAGACAGTACTAGATGTATAATCTGCTCTGTGTAAAGCTGGGGCCACTTGTTCAATACTTCTTGAGAATCTCAGGATGGCAATACCATGAATTTCATAACATGGGGTCTTGTGAGATTGCACGGGTCACCTGCCTATGAAGCCAGGCCTACCTGTATACTTTCCCTGTCCCACACAGCTGCCCCATAGAGAAATTCCTCTTGCCAACCTCTGAATCTGGCCTCTGCTAACAGTGCCTCAGGTTCCCTAGCTCCTGGGAAAGTCCGTTGAATAGGGTGATTTCAGGATTCCAAATAACTCATCTTTCTAAATATTGTTCCCCGCAAGCCCACAATTGATTATATTTTTTTTGTAAGTCAGGTAAGAAACAACATTAAAAGAAGCAAGAATATGAATCCTCCTAGAATACAAAAGTGTCTTCTGAATAACCAGAAACTTGTTTGAAAACATCTGCAAACTAACACAGTGTTCTCAGGCTTTAATACTTTATATCCTACCAATCACTCTGTCAAAGAACCTGAGTCCAGCCATGATGAAAATAAAAAACGCTCTTTTCTCAAGAAAGACATTTATATGCTTACCAGCATTCTCTTATTATAAACTTACAGCTCACTACAAGTTTCAAGGGCATGAAGAATCACAATACATATTGTTGGAGGTAAATTTTATGCTAATGGCTTTCAAGCACAAATGAACAAAAATACTAATCCCATTAATAGTGGAAGTTATAGTAATACTGTTGAGTATAAATTTTAATGTTACTATAACTACAGAACACCAAGAAAATTAATGAAAAATTACAGCAGAATTATTGGCAGTAGTGACTCCAGTGGCTGGGGCTGGGGAAGGCCACAATGCTCACCCCTTCATGGAAGGACAAAGGCAAGTGTGTCCTGGTGGCCAGGACACCTGGGGACTGGGAATTAGAAATACTGAGCTATGGCTAGCCTGGCAGGTCACAAATGGGTAATCCAAGGCAGGCAGGGGCTGTAGGAAATGGTAGATCACACTTGTATGTTGGTGTGGGAGTGGACAGTGAGCTTATGAATACTCGTTATGAAAACACTTCATCCCACTAAGACCATTTCTACTTTAGTAAGCCCATATTTCTGGCATGTTTACTAAGTGTCTGGTTCTCTGCTGGATGCTGGCCCAAAGATGATGCCCCTTTCACTCAGTTATTCAGGCTAGAATCCTTGATTCTCCACACCCAAACTTGTGCCTTCTTTTTTAAATTCATCCAGTTCAATCGGCCCTCATCACCACCTCCCTCCACTTATCTCTTGCCTAAATTGCTGCACTAGCCTCCTGATGTCCCTGTCTCTGATTCTCCTCCTATTGCCCATGCTGCCCCAGGGCCATCTTTATAAAAAACAAATCAGATCATGCCACTCCCCCACTCAAAATGTTTAATAGCTTCTCCTTGACCCTAAGATAAAGTCCAAATTCCTTATCATAGCCTGAATACCCTCTATGTCCTGGCCTTGTCTTACCTCTCCAATTTTATTTCTTGCTGCAACTCTAAGATTTGGGCATACAGAACTTCTTTCAGTCTGCGCAAAAGGGCCATGCCCTTCTTGCCTCTGGACCTTCTCTCAGCTAGGACATCTTTCAGCAGCCTTCTAACTGGTGAACTCCTATTCATCCCTCAGGACTTAGCTTAGATGTTGCTTCTTCCATATTTATAACTTTATAAATATTTATTGAACTTATTAGTTTATTCCTTTGGTAATCTTACTGAACACCTACTATATGCTAGGCATTGGAGATGCAGCAGTAATCAAGAAAGCTCCTTTCCTTCGTGAGTCTACATCCTAACAGTGGAGAGAAGGAAAACATGTAAAATATATATATATATATACACACATATATTTAAGTATATATATATATTTAAGTGTATATATATAAGTATATATATACTTAAGTATATATATATTTAAGTATATATATATATTTAAGTATATATATATATTTAAGTATATATATATATTTAAGTATATGTATATATATATATATATTTTAGTGAAAAGAAACCAACAAGGGTGGTGGTGCCATAAAGAGGATTATGAGTAGGGAGGGGCCTGTTTTAGATAAACTGGTCAAGGAAAGTCTCCCTAACAAGTGACCATGAAGCAGAAACCCAAAAAACAAGTGTAGGGGAAAATCATTTTAGATGCTAACGACAGCACGTGCAAACGGCCTGTGGGAAAACATACCTTATTGTGCTTAGAACTAAACAAAGACTAGTGTGACACAAGGATAGTGAGGGGATTGTGGCACAAAAGGAGGCTGGAGAGTTGATTGCAGGACCACTTTGTCTCTACTCAGATGAAATTCACAGACAAAGTGGGAGAGGCACATACATGACTATTTCCATATAAAGTACTTATTTCCTTAGGGGAATCTGTGCATCCGTTGGGGAAATGTGACACACATTTGCGCAGGGCCTTGTTGGGTTTCATCACTGCTGGAGTCTCCTTTTCCAATCCACGTCTGCTTCTTTCCACTGTTCTAGTCCTTCATTAGGGCTACTGTTATCTCTTCAATAATTTTAAATATGTCTAATTGTCTCTTTCAGATTATTCTATTTTCTCATAATCTTAGAGAATACTTTTCCTTTTCATTGAACCTGCTGTCTCAGTGACATTAGTTTCTTCTTTGGTTTTAAATTGTTTGATCATCTTCAGTGGTATTTGTTTTGTTTTTTTGAGATGGAGTTTCGCTCTTGCCACCCAGGCTGGAGTGCAGTGGTGCAATCTTAGCTCACTGCAACCTCCGCCTCCTGGGTTCAAGCGATTCTCCTGCCTCAGCCTCCTGAGTAGCTGGGATTACAGGCGCCCGCCATCATGCCCAGCTAATTTTTGTATTTTTAGTAGAGACGGGGTTTTACCATGTTGGTCAGGCTGGTCTCGAACTCCTGACCTCAGGTGATCCACCCGCCTTGGCCTCCCAAAGTGCTGGGATTACAGGCGTGAGCTACCACACTCGGCCTCAGTAGTTTTTTTTCCTTTTCTTTTTTTCCTGTTGGAGGAAAAAAGGTTCAAACCATGGTGTCTTTACAGTGACTTTGTATTTTCTTCTCCTGGTCCCACCCAAGTTTTTGTGTCCTTTCTCAGATTGGAATTGCCCACTGCACAGCTAGTATACATCTGGACCCTGCATTAACGCATGAGAGACATTGGGAGTTCCATTTCTTGGAGGTGTCTCGGGCAGAAGCAAGCTTCCTTGCCATGTTCCCGAATGCTTGATGGAGGGTTTTCTCATGCCCCATTCACAAACAGGGCAGCCCTTTAAAACATCCAACTGTATGCAGGCGTGCCCCCCATGCCCCACTTCTCACTGGCTCAAGATTTCCCCTTCTCTCCATGCATGGGCTTCTAAACCCCCACCTCCAGCTCCTGGGGCCTGTATCCTAGTACAGGGCCCCAACAGCTCACCACGCACTAGCTCCTGCTTACTGTTCTGAGTTAGATTTTCCTCCCCATTTCTGGCATCTGGGCAGTTTTTCTAAACTCGTTTACGTATTTTTGTAATGTGTTTTGTTATATTTGTCCAGCATTTCTGTCTGTTTGTAGAAGGAGAGAGAACTTTTTGTGTCAGTTCAGTTTTCCACATTTTCAGGTATCCAACTAATATCTGTAGCACCTAACAAATATCTGAATTGATTGACAAGCAAGCTATGAATGGTTCTTGCATAAGACTCTGAGCTTTGAAGAGCCACCCATTTATTAAAAATCCATTAGAAAAATCATTCCAACTTTTATATTTCTCTGGATTCAAGGCTTTCCTCACCATAAGAGGTCAGATAATGGTGGACCCTAATACAGGCATTGATTATTTCACCTTCAGGAGACCTTGCTTTGGGGGATGACTTGAACCAGGCCATAGGATCATCACACCACCTGTGGCATAAGAAGCAATAGACAAGCAGATGTTCTTTTTCTTTAAAGTTGAAACAGTTTATATGGCTCCAGGAACTGGAAGAAAAGATTTGAGAATTTTCTTTTCTCATCTCCTTTAAATCATTGGAGATGACATATGTCTACTAAACTATTGTTTTTTTCTGATTTTTTGTTTTCTAAATTTTTAATCACTTTTCTTTAATTAAAACCATGGCCTGACTTCGAGTGTTTTCTATGATTCATGACATGCTGCTTCATCTGGTTTGGAAAAACCACACACAAACACACACACACTCCACAGCTTTTATTTATAATAATAAAGGTCCAGTGATCTTCCATGCTTATGAGAAGTAGTGATGTATAATGTCCAAAAGCATTGCCTCTGAATCAAGATTTCTTGAGTTCAAATCCTGGCTCCATCTCCTGCTTACTATGTGACTTTGGGCAAGTTACTTAACCCCTCTGTGTCTCAGTTCCCTCTCCTATGAGATGAAAATGGCAATTGTGCCAACCTCGTAGAGTCATTCTGAGGACTAAGTGAGCCGACAAGTGTAAAGTGCTTGGAGCAGAGCCTGCCCTTAGAAAGAGATTGCTGGATGTTAGCTATCATTACTATGTTTTCATTCTTCAGCCTCTGTTTCCTTATCAGTAAAATGAGGGGTTTGTCCTAAGACCTAAGAGCCCCTGCAGGACTAGAAAATTTAATGTTTCAAGTTCGTGTCATTTCTCAGCATGAAAAGGTCCAGAGGATGAGGCTACAACTCCTTCACCATCTACTTCAACTACTTCAGCATCCCCAGGCTCTGCCCCAGCCTGCCCCTTCTATCCCCACTTGACAGTGTCATCTCCCAATTTGCCCTAACATTTTTTCTCAAAGTTGACCATAAGCAATTAAGGGCATAAATTGAGCCTTCAAATATAGAAAGAGCTACAGTAAAACTCCACGCCCATTCCCAACTCACTGCTTTGCGCATGCTCCCTCCCTTCCTTGGAACAGCCTCATCAGGATGCTCGCTAGAGCTAGTTCAATGCCACCTCCAGAACAGCCCTAGAGGCAGCCATGGAGCACATCTTTCTGAATGTAGCAGGACACAAGCCAAAGGGCAGAAATGTGGCTCCCAACCTAAGGAGAGAGGTGGTTTAGTGAAGTCTCATTTGATTGTAACAGGAACCCACTGAAACTAACTTAAGAACAAAGGAAACTTTATTGTAGAAAGAAAGTAGGACACATGAGAACACAAGTTTGTGCAGAATACAAAAAGCCTCAAGAGAGCTGGAACTGGAAGGCATCAGGCTGAGACGACCACTAACTCTCTCTCCCTCCTCCACGCTGCCCCCAGCGTCAGGTGGTCTTTTCCATGCCTTTCCATGTGAATCTCTCCCCGACTGTTTCTCAACAGAGCTGCTGCCTCTGCTTACTTGGGTTGCACATGGCCCCAAATGGTAGCCATAGGATCTTCCTCCTTGGCTTCTCATAGCTAGCTGAGCAGTTTTGGTGACTCTTAGTTGAAGCACCAGAAAAACAGGTTGATCACTGGATAGCCTGGGCAATGGTGCCCCCTGCATCAGATATCTACCCTTACTCCAATCCAGTGGCCACCTCTATGTAAAGAATCATCCAGCCTGTTATTGTATCCAGTGGCTGTGGGCAGGGCATTTTATACTAAAAAGGGAACTGAAGGCCTGGGTGTGGTGGCTTATGCCTGTAATCCCAGTATTTTGGGAGGCTGAGGTAGGCAGATTGCTTGAGCTCAGGAGTTCAAGACCAGCCTGGGCAACACAGTGAGCCCTTATCTCTACAAGAAATACCAAAAATTAGCCAGGCATGGAGGTGCACGCCTGTAGTCCCAGCAGTTGGGGGACTGAGGTGGAAGGATCACTTGGTCCGGGAGGCAGAGGCTTTAGTGAGCCATGATCACACCACTGCACTCCCGCCTGGGCGACAGAGTCAGACCCTGTTTCCAAAAAAAAAAAAAGGCAGGGGAAACTGAAGGTAGAAGATAAATTTATATTTCAGGGCAGCAGTGGATGGGCAAGAATTAGACTGAGTTGCAGGGCCCTAGCCAAAGGACAGGAGCTCAGGGCAGGATTTCAGTCCTATAGAAGATAGGGGCACTGAAGAGGGAAGAAGTTCAGGAGCACTAAAGAAAGAAGAGGGAAGATCAGCAGAAACCCAGAGTTCAGAGCTGCACCAATTGGGTGACAAAATGCTGGGTCTAGAGTTTGGTTTAGCAACTGAGGTGGGATCAAGGGACATTATTAGGCCTAAACACAAGAATATGGAAAGGCAGAGGTCAGAGAAAGAGTATGGGGTCCCAAAGCACTGTTAAGGCCACTTATTTACCCTTGCCACCTGCTGCCTTGCATTGTTACTTAAGAACCATGAAAACAGTAGAGAACCTGTGCTTCTTAAGTCTCTGACCTTGACTAGGTCACCTAAGCTCACTGAGCCTTAGATTTTACATTTGAAAAACAATAATGAGGATATGAATTACCTCTGTTGGTTATGAAATAATACATGTACAAAGCATGGCTTGGAGTATGAGCTCATTATTACCCTTATTATTCCAACAAAAAAATTAAATTGGAAGGACTTAGAACCCTTTTTTCCTCCCATCTTCTAAAAGGGTATTTCAGTTTTATTGGGTGGGAATACAATGGAAAGAAAACATAAATTGGGCTAGGTAGAATCTACTAGAGAATAAAGATCAGGAAAAGGGAGAAAGAAAGATCCAAAGAAGACTTTTAGGCCAGGCGTGGTGGCTCACGCCTGTAATCCCAGCACTTTGGGAGGCCAAGGCAGGCAGATCACTTGAGTTCAGGAGTTTGAGACCAATCTGGCCAACATGGTGAAACCCTGTCTATACTAAAAATACAAAAATTAGCCAGGCGTGGTGGCCGGCACCTGTAATCCCAGCTACTCAGGAGGCTGAGGCAGGAGAATCACTTGAACCTGGGAGGCAGAGGTTGCAGTGAGCTGAGATTGTGCCACTGCACTCTAGCCTGGGTGACAAAGCGAGTGAGACTCTATCTCAAATAATAATAATAATAATAATAATAATAATAAATAAAAAGTAAAAACCCAAAGAAGACTTTGAGTAAATTTGATTTCTAAAAGAGGAAACCTCAAAAGAGAACTTTTAGCAGTATACTTTGCAGAATATTGTGTGATGTCATTTTCCCTTTGCTGCCTTCTCAAGAAACCTTCAGCAAATACCTCTAATACTTTTTCAAGGCTTCTGGGAGTCAGATTGGGTCTATTTTTTTAGGTGTGTCACCCTGCTGCAAATGGCCCCCATGGTGCCCAACCTTATTTGGGTTACATTGATGACACACACCTCCTTTGTTCTCCCCCACCTCATTCAAGGCTGAATTCCCATGTAGTATGGGTAAGTGGGTACTTGTGGTTGGTAGAAATAAAATGACACTCAGAGTGGTGATAGGGTAAGGAGTCAAATAAAGATTCTGTCACAGATACTCGATACAGAAATGAACACATTGTTTGAAAGGTATGATTTGAGTCATATGAAACCTCTTGTTTGCTTTCAGTTGAGTCTTCAAACAAATCCAGATTACAGTAGGACAAGCTGCCAGAGTGATTTCGTGATGCCTGTTCTTTAACAAAACTGGCACAGGCTTCTTTTGCTGGAAGGGTATAGAGCTGGCCTCTTAGCATTACTTCTTAACCTCTACAGTTTTATAAGACAGCATCATGATCCCTGGGAATTTTTCTGAGAATCTCTGTATGAGAGAAATGTGGGACAGTCTTATTCAAGACTTACAGAATATTTGACTCACTAAAATATCTATTTTTACAGTAACTGAGCCAAAATATTGCAAATAGAAGGCAAATTTAACTGAGATCATTAATATATTACCTTAAGATTTAGAAGACGATTTAGCAATATCTATCAAAATTATACATTTTCTTTTTACTATTGTAGTAAAAGAAAACACGTAATATTTACCATCTGAACCATTTTTAAGTGCACAGTTCAGGAGTGTTAGGTATATTCACATTGTTGTGTGTATATATGTTTTCCTTATACATCAACATAATAAAATAATTCTATATCTAGGAATATGTCTTTCTGAAATAGTCTTGTACAAAGGTATATGAGGAAGAATATTCATTACAGTATTTTATTTTTAAGAGATGGAACAAGCAAACTTTCATCAATAAGGGACATGTTAGAAACTCTGGATGCATTTAACAGGTCAGATACCATGCAGCTATTAAAAAGAATAAGGCAGATTTGTGTGTACTGATACAGAATGCTCCCTGGTGTATATAGTTAGATGGGAAAAAAGCAGAACAGTGTGTATAGCTTGATTCCATATATGAAAAATGGCAGGTGAGAGTGAAACGATTATATTCATGTATAGGATTATATATGCATAGAATATCTCTATGAACATACACCAGAAACTCCTTGCCTCTAGAGCACATGGAGAGTAAGGGGCAGAACTGAAACTTTCATTCGCATTTTGCCATATGGCCTCTTGTATTGCTTGAATTTTACCATGAACACAAATTACTTTACCTGTTTTTTTTTTTTTTTTTTTTTTTTTTGAGACAGAGTCTCTCTCTGTTGCCCAGGCTGGAGTGCAGTGGCACCACGTTGGCTCACTGCAACCTCCATCTCTCAGGTTCAAGCAATTCTCCTGCCTCAGCTTCCCGAGTAGCTGGGATTACAGGCGCCCACCACCATGCCCGGCTAATTTTTACATTTTTAGAAGAGATGGGGTTTCACCATGTTGGCCAGGCTAGTCTCGAACTCCTGACTTCAGGTGTTCCACCTGCCTTGGTCTCCCAAAGTTCTGGGATTACAGGTGTGAGCCACCACACCTGGCCTACTGTACCTTTTTAAAAGAATAATATTTAAATGAACAAAGAAAACTTTGATAAGAAACCAAATATTCCCCCCCCAAAAAAAATACTCCATAACTTAATCTGTAAATTTAAAGTGTTCCCTCAAAAATCTCAGATAATTTTTTAAAAACTATACAGGCTGATACTACAGAAATAGAAAACTAAACAGTCAACAATAGCCAGAAAATGTTTGAAAAAGCATATAATGAAGGGGAGACTGGCTAAACCAGATATAAAAATGTTATAAAACAACATTAACTAAAACTGTGTGAAGCTAGAGAGTGAATACACAGATCAATAGAATCTAATAGAAAGTCCAGAAATAGACACACATTCTTTGTAAGTTAAGTATATGAAAAAAGTATAATCTCATATCAGTTGGAAAAACACTAGATCTTGCAATAAGTGGTAATGGCACAACTGGAAGCCATCTGGAAAAAATATTTTTCTTCATACCTTAATCCTGGAACCAATACAAGCTCCAAATATATCAAAAGTTTAAATATTTGTTTTATTATACTTTAGGTTTTAGGGTACATGTGCACAATGTGCAGGTTTGTTACATATGTATCCATGTGCCATGTTGTTTTCCTGCACCCATTAACTCGTCATTTAGCATTAGGTATATCTCCTAATGCTGTACCTCCCCCTCCCCCCACCCCAAAACAGTCCCTGGAGTGTGATGTTCCCCTTCCTGTGTCCATGAGTTCTCATTGTTCAATTCCCACCTATGAGTGAGAACATGTGGTGTTTGGTTTTTTGTCCTTGCGATAGTTTACTGAGAATGATGTTTTCCAGTTTCATCCATGTCCCAACAAAGGACATGAACTCATCATTTTTTATGGCTGCATAGTATTCCATGGTGTATATGTGCCACATTTTCTTAATCCAGTCTATCGTTGTTGGACATTTGGGTTGGTTCCAAGTCTTTGCTATTGTGAATAGTGCTGCAATAAACATACGTGTGCATGTGTCTTTATAGCAGCATGATTTATAGTCCTTTGGGTATATACCCAGTAATGGGAAGGCTCGGTCAAATGGTATTTCTAGTTGTAGATCCTTGAGGAATCGCCACACTGACTTCCACAATGGTTGAACTAGTTTACAGTCCCACCAACAGTGTAAAAGTGTTCCTATTTCTCCACATCCTCTCCAGCACCTGTTGTTTCCTGACTTTTTAATGATCGCCATTCTAACTGGTGTGAGATGGTATCTCATTGTGGTTTTGATTTGCATTTCTCTGATGGCCAGTGATGATGAGCATTTTTTCATGTGTTTTTTGGCTGCATAAATGTCTGCTTTTGAGAAGTGTCTGTTCATGTCCTTTGCCCACTTTTTGATGGGGTTGTTTGTTTTTTCTTGTAAATTTGTTTGAGTTCATTGTAGATTCTGGATATTAGCCCTTTGTCAGATGAGTAGGTTGCAAAAATTTTCTCCCATTTTGTAGGTTGCCTGTTCACTCTGATGGTAGTTTCTTTTGCTGTGCAGAAGCTCTTTAGTTTAATTAGATCCCATTTGTCAATTTTGGCTTTTGTTGCCATTGCTTTTAGTGTTTTAGACATGAAGTCCTTGCCCACGCCTATGTCCTGAATGGTATTGCCTAGGTTTTCTTCTAGGGTTTTTATGGTTTTAGGTCTAACTTGTAAGTCTTTAATCCATCTTGAATTAATTTTTGTATAAGGTGTAAGGAAGGGATCCAGTTGCAGCTTTCTACATATGGCTAGCCAGTTTTCCCAGCACCATTTATCAAATAGGGAGTCCTTTCCCCATTGCTTGTTTTTGTCAGGTTTGTCAAAGATCAGATAGTTGTAGATATGTGGCATTATTTCTGAGGGCTCTGTTCTGTTCCATTGATCTATGTCTCTGTTGTGGTACCAGTAGCATGCTGTTTTGGTTACTGTAGCCTTCTGGTATAATTTGAAGTCAGGTAGCATGATGCCTCCAGCTTTGTTCTTTTGGCTTAGGATAGACTTGGCAATGTGGGCTCCTTTTTGGTTCCATATGAACTTTAAAGTAGTTTTTTCCAATTCTGTGAAGAAAGTCATTGGTAGCTTGATGGAGATGGCATTGAATCTATAAATTACCTTGGGCAGTATGGCCATTTTCACGATATTGATTCTTCCAACCCATGAGCATGGAATGTTCTTCCATTAGTTTGTATCCTCTTTTATTTCATTGAGCAGTGGTTTGTAGTTCTCCTTGAAGAGGTCCTTCACATCCCTTGTAAGTTGGATTCCTAGGTATTTGATTCTCTTTGAAGCAATTGTGAATGGGAGTTCACTCATGATTTGGCTCTCTGTTTGTCTGTTATTGGTGTACAAGAATGCTTGTGATTTTTGTACATTGATTTTGTATCCTGAGACTTTGCTGAAGTTGCTAATCAGCTTAAGGAGATTTTGGGCTGAGGACAATGGGGTTTTCTAGATATACAATCATATCATCTGCAAACAGGGACAGTTTGACTTCCTCTTTTCCTAATTGAATACCCTTTATTTCCTTCTCCTGCCTGATTGCCCTGGCCAGAAATTCCAGCACTATGTTGAATAGGAGTGGTGAGAGAGGGCATCCCTGTCTTGTGCCAGTTTTCACAGGGAATGATTCCAGTTTTTGCCCATTCAGTATGATATTGGCTGTGGGTTTGTCATAGATAGCTCTTATGATTTTGAGATATGTCCCATCAATACCTAATTTATTGAGAGTTTTTAGCATGAAGTGTTGTTGAATTTTGTCAAAGGCCTTTTCTGCATCTATTGAGATAATCACGTGGTTTTTGCCTTTGGTTCTGTTTATATGATGGATTACATTTATTGATTTGCGTATGTTGAACCAGCCTTGCATCCCAAGGATGAAGCCCACTTGATCATGGTGTATAAGCTTTTTGATGTGCTGCTGGATTCGGTTTGCTAGTATTTTATTGAGGATTTTTGCATCAATGATCATCAAGGATATTGGTCTGAAATTCTCTTTTTTGGTTATGTCTCTGCCAGGCTTTGGTATCAGGACGATGCTGGCCTCATAAAATGTGTTAGGGAGGATTCCCTCTTTTTCTATCGATTGGAATAGTTTCAGAAGGAATGGTACCAGTTCCTCCTTGTACCTCTGGTAGAATTCGGCTGTGAATCCATCTGGTCCTGGACTCTTTTTGGTTGGTAAGCTATTGATTATTGCCACAATTTCAGAACCTGTTATTGGTCTATTCAGAGATTCAACTTCTTGCTGGTTTAGTCTTGGGAGGGTGTATTTGTCGAGGAATTTATCCATTTATTCTAGATTTTCTAGTTTATTCGTATAGAGGTGTTTGTAGTATTCTCTGATGGTAGATTGTATTTCTGTGGGATTGGTGGTGATATCCCCTTTTTCATTTTTTATTGCATCTATTTGATTCTTCTCTCTTTTCTTCTTTATTAGTCTTGCTAGGGGTCTATCAATTTTGTTGATCTTTTCAAAAAACCAGCCCTGGATTCATGAATTTTTTGAAGGGTTTTTTGTGTCTCTATTTCCTTCAGTTCTGCTCTGATTTTAGTTATTTCTAGCCTTCTGCTAGCTTTTGAATGTGTTTGCTCTTGCTTTTCTAGTTCTTTTAATTGTGATGTTAGGGTGCCAATTTTGGATCTTTCCTGCTTTCTCTTGTGGGCATTTAGTGCTATAAATTTCCCTCTACACACTGCTTTGAATGTGTCCCAGAGATTCTGGTATGTTGTGTCTTTGTTCTCGTTGGTTTCAAAGAACATCTTTATTTCTGCCTTCATTTCATTATATACCCAGTAGTCATTCAGGAGCAGGTTGTTCAGTTTCCATGTAGTTGAGCGGTTTTGAGTGAGTTTCTTAATCCTGAGTTCTAGTTTGATTGCACTGTGGTCTGAGAGACAGTTTGTTCTAATTTCTGTTCTTTTACATTTGCTGAGAAGAGCTTTACTTCCAACTATGTGATCAATTTTGGAATAGGTGTGGTGTGGTGCTGAAAATAATGTATATTCTGTTGATTTGGGGTGGAGAGTTCTGTAGATGTCTATTAGGTCCACTTTGTGCAGAGCTGAGTTCAATTCCTGGATATCCTTGTTAACTTTCTGTCTCCTTGATCTGTCTAATGTTGACAGTGGGGTGTTAAAATCTCCCGTTATTATTGTGTGGGAGTTTAAGTCCCTTTGTAGGTCACTCAGAACTTACTGTATGAATCTGGGTGCTCCTGTGTCGGGTGCATATATATTTAGGATAGTTAGCTCTTCTTGTTGAATTGATCCCTTTACCATTATGTAATGGCCTTCTTTGTCTCTTTTGATCTTTGTTGGTTTAAAGTCTATTATATCAGAGACTAGAATTGCAACCCCTGCCTTTTTTTGTTTTCCATTTGCTTGATAGATCTTCCTCCATCCCTTTATTTTGAGTCTATGTGTGTCTCTGCATGTGAGATGGGTTTCCTGAATACAGCACACTGATGGGTCTTGACTCCTTATCCAGTTTGCCAGTCTGTGTCTTTTAATTGGAGCATTTAGCCCATTTACATTTAAAGTTAATATTGTTATGTGTGAATGTGATCCTGTCATTATGATGTTAGCTGGTTATTTTGCTCATTAGTTGATGCAGTTTCTTCCTAGCCTCAATGGTCTTTACAATTTGGCATGTTTTTGCAGTGGCTGGTACCGGTTGTTCCTTTCCATGTTTAGTGCCTCCTTCAGGAGCTCTTGTAGGGCAGGCCTGGTGGTGACAAAATCTCTCAGCATTTGCTTGTCTGTAAAGTATTTTATTTCTCCTTCACTTATGAAGCTTAGTTTGGCTGGATATGAAATTCTGGGTTGAAAATTCTTTTCTTTAAGAATGTTGAATATCGGCCCCCACTCTCTTCTGGCTTGTAGAGTTTCTGCCAAGAGATCAGCTGTTAGTCTGATGGGCTTCCCTTTGTGGGTAACCCGACCTTTCTCTCTGGCTGCCATTAACATTTTTTCCTTCATTTCAACTTTGGTGAATCTGACAATTATGTGTCTTGGAGTTGCTCTTCTCGAGGAGTATCTTTGTGGTGTTCTCTGTATTTCCTGAATCTGAATGTTGGCCTGCCTTGCTAGATTGGGGAAGTTCTCCTGGATAATATCTTGCAGAATGTTTTCCAACTTGGTTCCATTCTCCCCGTCACTTTCAGGTACACCAATCAGACGTAGGTTTGGTCTTTTCACATAGTCCCAAATTTCTTGGAGGCTTTGTTCATTTCTTTTTATTCTTTTTTCTCTAAACTTCCCTTCTCGCTTCATTTCATTCATTTCATCTTCCATCACTGATACCCCTTCTTCCAGTTGATCGCATCGGCTACCAAGCCTTCTGCAATCTTCACGTAGTTCTCGAAACTTGGCTTTCAGCCCCATCAGCTCCTTTAAGCCCTTCTCTCCATTGGTTATTCTAGTTATCCATTCGTCTAATTTTTTTTCAAAGTTTTTAACTTCTTTGCTATTGTTTTGGATTTCCTCCCGTAGCTCAGAGTAGTTTGATCGTCTGAAGCCTTCTTCTCTCATCTCTTCAAAGTCATTCTCCGTCCAGCTTTGTTCCGTTGCTGGTGAGGAACTGCGTTCTTTTGGAGGAGGAGAGGTGCTCTGCTTTTTAGAGTTTCCAGTTTTTCTGCTCTGTTTTTTCCCCATCTTTGTGGTTTTATCTACTTTTGGTCTTTGATGATGGTGATGTACAGATGGGTTTTTGGTGTGGATGTCCTTTCTGTTTGTTAGTTTTCCTTCTACCAGACAGGACCCTCAGCTGCAGGTCTGTTGGAGTTTGCTAGAGGTCCACTCTAGACCCTGTTTGGCTGGGTGTCAGCAGCAGTGGCTGCAGAACAGCGGATTTTCATGAGACCACAAACTCAGCTGTCTGATAGTTCCTCTGGAAGTTTTGTCTCAGAGGAGTACCTGGCCGAGTGAGATGTCAGTCAGTCCCCGCTGGGGGGTGCCTCACAGTTAGGCTGCTCGGGGTTCAGGGACCCACTTTAGGAGGCAGTCTGCCTGTTCTCAGATCTCCAGCTGTGTGCTGGGAGAACCACTACTCTCTTCAAAGCTGTCAGACAGGGACATTTACGTCTGCAGAGATTCCTGCTGAATTTTTATTTGTCTGTGCCCTGCCCCCAGAGGTGGAGCCTACAGAGGCAGGCAGGCCTCCATGAGCTGTGGTGGTCTCCACCCAGTTCGAGCTTCCTGCCTGCTTTGTTTACCTAAGCAAGCCTGGGCAATGGCGTGCGCCCCTCCCCCAGCCTTGCTGCCACCTTGCAGTTTGATCTCAGACTGCTGTGCTAGCAATCATCGAGACTCCGTTTTCATAGGACCCTCCAAGCCAGGTGCAGGACACAATCTCCTGGTGTGCCATTTTCCAAGCCCATTGGAAAAGCGCAGTATTAGGGTGGGAGTGACCCGATTTTCCAGGTGCCGTCTGTTACCCCTTTCTTTGACTAGGAAAGGGAACTCCCTGACCCCTTGTGCTTCCCGAGTGAGGCAATGCCTCAGCCTGCTTTGGCTTGCACACAGTGCACTGCACTGACTGTCCTGCACCCACTATTTCGCACTCCCTAGTGAGATGAACCCGGTACCTCAAATGGAAATGCAGAAATCACCCGTCTTCTGTGTCGCTCACGCTGGGAGCTGCAGACTGGAGCTCTTCCTATTCGGCCATCTTGGCTCCACCCCCAAAAGTTTAAATATTTTTAAATGAAAACGTAAAAACGTTAGAGGAAAACATGAAAGAACCTTTTTTTTTTTTTTTTTTTTTTGAGATGGAGTCTTGCTCTGTTGCCCAGGCTGGAGTGCAGTGGTGTGATCTTGGCTCACTGCAGCCTCCCCACCTCCCGGGTTCAAGCAATTCTCCTGTCTCAGCCTCCTGAGTAGCTGAGACTATAGGCACCTGCCACCATGCCTAGCTAAGTTTTGTATTTTTTTTTAGTAGAGGTAGTGTTTCACCTTGTTGGTCAGGCTGGTCTCAAACTCCTGACCTCAGGTGATCCACCTGCTTTGGCCTCCCAAAGTGTTGGGATTACAGGCATGAGCCACTGCACCTGGCCAGAACCATTTTTATAATCTAGAACAAAGTTTCCTCCAAGCACATCACAAAACCCAGAGATCATAAAAGGTTAATGAAGTAAACTAAAACATTTCTTTTTTTGAGGTGGAGTCTCACTCTATTGCCCAGGCTAGAGTGCAGTGGCGCAAACTTGGCTCACTGCAACCTCTGCCTCCAAGTTTCAAGTGATTCTCCTGCTGCAGCCTCCCAAGTATCTCGGATTACAGGTGCCCACCACCAGCCTGGATAATTTTTATAGTTTTAGTAGAGATGGGCTTTCACCATGTTGGCCAGGCTGGTCTCGAGCTCCTGAAATCAAGTGATCTCCCTGCCTTGGCCTCCCAAAGTGCTGGTATTATGGGCATGAGCCACCACGCGTGGCCCAAAACATTTTTTAAATAGTGGAAAATACTAAGACTTTTTTTTTTTTTTTTGAGACAGAGTCTCGCTAAACAAAGGGCTAATTTTTTTTTTTTTTTTATATAAAGAGCTCTTATGGTCAGTTTTTAAAAGACCAACAAACCAATAGATCAAAACACATGGACAGATCTCAGAAAAGGGAAATCAGATGGCTTTTAGATATTATAAATGATGTTCATTTACAATCATAGAAATACAAATTAGTTTCACAGAGCTACAATTTTTGATCTGTTAGACTTTTGATAACTATATTGTCAGAGGTGTAGGGAAACACCTTTCTACCCTGGAGAGCACTTTCTTCTGACTCAGCAGTTCAGTCAGAACTTTATATACGCAGATATACTCACATTTAGGCATATTCTATTTATTGAACATTGTAACACAAGAGTGGAACAAATTAAATATCCATGAATAGGGGACCAGTTAAATAAAAATGAGATTTTGATATTAAACATTTCCAAGACCAATTGTTTCATTAAAAAAGAAAATGCAGCAGGGTACTCATGGTTGGTCCCATTGTGCTATCTTTCTAAAGATGCGTACTTACGTCTCTTGAAGGGTATATAAGAATATTAATAGTGGTTGCCTCTAGGGTGGAGAGTTAAGAGATTGCAGAAAACGAAGAGGGGGACCTTTTAATGTATTCCCTTTGGTGCCTTTGGAATGTGGTACCATGTTTTTGTGTTATCTGTTCAAAAAGTAATTATTTTATAGTTGAAATTAAAAAAATTAAGCCAACCAACCAACAAACACCCAAGCTTAGGAACTTTAAATGATGTTGTATCTGAAAGCACCTTGTGGGATCTTGGTGGATCATTCTCCTCCTGGTGCCCAAAGGAGCTATAATCTACCTGTTATTTTAGGTTAGAAAACTGAGGCTCAGAAGATATACTTCACATGTCCAAATGCAAGTGGCAACACAGGACTTTTGACTTCCATCCTGGTACTTTTTTCTGTCTCTACTAAAAGAGAAGAGACATGGGCAGCCCTGAAAACGTCACTCTGGTGTATGTACTCCTCCAGTGTACTGAAACATTTACTTTTGACCAGATTGTGTCTCTGAGACAGTTTAGAGCTGGACTTTTCAATGAATACTTGCCATCTAGTGGTAAAAAAAGATGTGTGCACATAACATAGACTGCATTCATTCATTCACTCATGCATCAAACACCATACAGTCATGCACTGCATAACATTTTAATCAACGACAGACTGCATCCATGACAGTGGTCCCTTAAGATTATAATGGAGCTGAAAAATTCCCATTGCCTAGTATTCACTATACTGTAATTTCTATCATTATTCTAGCGTGTACTCCTATTTATTTTTTTAAGTTAGCTATCAAACAGCCTCAGGCAAGTCTTTCACAGATATTCCAGAGGAAGGTATTGTTATCCTAGAAGCTGAGAGTTATGAGTTACTGCCCCTGAGGACCTTCCAGTGGGACAAGGTGTGGAAGTGGAAGTCAATGATGTTGATGATCCTGACCCTGTATAGGCTTAAGCACATTTTTTTAAATGTGTGTGTTTACATCTTAGCTTTTAACAAAAAAGTTTAAAAAGTTAAAAAAAGAATTAAAAAGGCCTGTAGAATAAAGATATAAAGAATGAAAACATTCTTGTACAACATTCACTCTGTTGTTGTTTTAAGCTAAGTGCTATTACAGTCGTTAAAAAGGTTAAAAAAAATGTATAAAGTAAAAAGTTACAACAAGCTCAGGTTAATTTATTATTGAAGAAAAGTGTTTTTATAAATTTAGTGTAGCCTAAGTGTACAGTGTTTGTTAAGTCTACAGTAGTGTGCAGTAACGTCCTAGGCCTTCACATTCACTCACCACTCACTGACTGACACAGAGTAACTTCCAGTCCTGCAAGTTCCACACAGGTGTACCATTTGTTATCTTTTATACCTTATTTTAATGGTACCTTGATATGTTTAAATATACAAATACTTACCATTGCATTACAATTGCCTATGGTATTCAGTACAGTCACATGCTGTACAGGTTTATAGCCTAAGAACAATAGGCTATACCATATAGCCTAGGTGTGTAGTAGGCTAGACCCTCCAAGCTTGTGTAAGTACCCTCTATGATGTTTGCACAATGAAGAAATTGCCTAATGACACATTTCTCAGAGCACATCCCCATTGTTAAGTGAGGCATGACTGTATTTGGGAAATCACTTGTCTTTAAGGCACTCCTAGTCTCTTGGGAAAGACTGACAGAAAAACAGGTGATTACACCAGTATGTTGAAGAGACAACTGCACTCCCATGTTTGTTGTGGCATTATTCACAGTAGCCAAGATATGGAATCAACATAAGTGTCCATCAGCAAATCAATGAATAAAGAAAAAGTGGTGTATATACACAATATAATACTATCTAGCCATAAAAAAGAATGAAATGCCATCATTTGAGGCAATGTAGATGAGCTTGGCTGACATTTTGTTAAGTGATAATAAGCCAGGCATGGAAAGATAAATACCACATGCTCTCACTCATATGTGGGAGCTGAAAAAGTTGATCTCGTAGAAATAGAGTGTGGAATAGTGGTTACTGGAGACTGGAAGTCAGGGGATGGTGAGAGGTTAGTTAACAGATGCAAGATTGCAACTAGATAGAAGGAATAAGTTCCAATGTCACTGGAGCATGACTGTAATTAACAACAATCTACAGTGTGTTTTCAAATATAGCTAGAAGAGCCGATTTTGAATGTTCTCAACACAAAGAAACAATAAATGAGGTGATATGCATGCAAATTACCCTTTGATTATTATACATTGTGTACATGTATCAAAATATCACACTATGTACAAAATTATGTAAATATGTACAAAATTATCTGTCAACTAAAAATAATAATAAAAGAAAAAAGAATAGAAAAATGGGGAACAAAAAGACCCATGGTGAGCGTGAAACTAAATAGAATAGAAAATGTCTCATTAATGTTTTCATTATATTGATTACCTGCTGAAATGGTAACCATTTGTGAAAAAGAAAAATAGATGATTCCACTACAGTGCAACTAAGGCTAGAAAAGTCAAGGACAGGACACAGGGAGCACAGTGTAGGGCTTAACCTTGCCTTGGGAAATTGCAGGTATCAGGAGCAACATTGAACTCCCTTTTCTGGATTCTCAGTAGATGCTAAAATTACCTCCTTTCTTGTCTTCCTCTTGCTGGACCCCATCGGGACCAGGATAGCAGTTTTTGTTGTTACCTTCTCTGTGTCTGAGGATGGACTCATTAACTGATCATGTTAGGAAGGCAGCCAATGTATGCCCTTTGGCTACATGGAGTAGCTGTTCCAAGAGCTGAATCCGTGCCACTGTTGCATCTGGTCTGCAGATCTGTTTTCCAAAGAGCCATATGCGAATGCATTGTTCATTTCCCACGTCTGGTCAGAACGTCTGTGGAATGTCCCTCCTGCCCTGCCCATGTAGTTTTTCAGCTCTGTTATCCTGAAGCTCTCTCAAAGGTTAGCCTTTCATTCTCCAAGCAAACAAGTTCTTGTAGCCCACAGAAGATGTCCTCCATAGAAACCAAAGCAGTCCACCCAGCTTGCCTAGAATGAAAGGTGCCTAAAGTGGTAGGGGGTGGTCCTGCAAAGAAAGGTGGAGTCCTTTCATAAATGAACTTAAATACCAGGCTGGAGAGATGCAGAGATTACTAGTAGACCTAAAGTAATTAGGAAGCCATTGAGGGTTTCTGAGCAAGGAAGCGACCAGAGACCAAAGTATTTGTTCATTCAACAAATAATTGTCAACATCTACTGTGTGCAAAGCTCTGAGTAAGACCCTGTGCTACAGACCCCAGCACAGAGATGAATAAGACCCAGGGTGGGAGACATGTCATCCTCCTGGGTTATAATGCCTTCTACCTCCATGCAACAGCTTAAATTTTTTGTCTCAGAGAAGGAAAGAAATGTCAGAGCATAAGAAATTAGTGACAGAAATTATAAACTATAAATCACAGTTGTAATTGTTCTATAATCATGTAAGCATAGCAATTTTTCTTTAACATAGAAATATACAAATCAAAGATAAAACAGGAGCCCCATCTCATGGAGAGATAGTCTGCTGCCTCTTCAGATTCTACCCCAACATTATAACATGTCCTTTTGACACTGTGGAGCCCGTAAGGTTTCCATCCCTAGAAGACCTTTCTCTCCCAATCTATCCATCAGCATTCCACTCAACCTTCCATACCCTCCTTGCCAGAATACCTTTCCATCTCCTTCCAAATGCATGTCATTTCCGCCTCCTTGGATCTTCCAGACCATATTGTAACCCCATTTGGCCCAGTTCCTGCCTTGTATTATGGGTGTCTGCTCCTAAAAACAAAAGTAGGAGTCAGTCTGAGATGGGGTGTACTCTGGAATCACCCCTCCATCTCCCTAGTCAGGCTTTGCATATGGCTCATAGTACATTGAGAAATGTCTGTTAAATTGAGTTGAATGCTTTAGACCTCGGTTCACTGACAGAAGGACTCCTTTAGCAAAGTTAGCCATTTTACCTCCTTTGTCTCCATAGCTACTTCCAGTTCTCCAAGCTACAACCTATTTCCCAACAGACTCCAGTTACAGTACTTCTTAATTTATCTTCCTATTCAAAGGCAAAACTACTGCTTCATTAATCAATGAGTAAGGAAAATCAAAAGCTTATTAACTAGCAAGCCAATGCTGTTCTAAAGGGCATTGATCCATGTATGTTATAGGCAGCCTGTTCATTGATAGCTACAGCTCTTGGAGAGCAGCTTTCTGGAGTAGCATTGGGGAAACTGAAATCTTTTTTGAAATAGCTTTTAAATGCATGGAGACACATCTGATTCTTACTGGGAATTTCTTGATAGGGAATACAGAAGGGGAGACTATTTGCTTGTCAGTAATATGATATAAAGACAAATCATTTCATAGGATTTCATAAGTGCATATATGTAACCAAGAAACACAGATACTTTCATATTATCATGAGCAAAATGAATTTATTCTTTAAAATGCAATGACTTCCCTGCATAATGCATTCAAGAATCAATGCAAATATAAAAGATGTGTTTATTGGCTTGTGATCTGTATTCATGACTGCAAGCATGGTTGGATCTTTTGAGATGGGGGTTTCCTCTGTTTCAGTGGCCAAGGGATATTCTTTCTCAAATGGACATGGTGATAATTTGAAACTTATCCCATGCATAGTGACCCCAAATTTGAGTAAGTATATATCAAGTACATATAATACACAAAGAAGTGAGTCTGAAGTTAACCTCCAAGCACTCCAAATTAGGGCCCTAAGACAACTGCAGAATTTGTTGCAGGGCAGGTGTATGGCCTGGTTTAGAACTTTATTATTTTGACCTCCATTCGCATGTTAGTTTTACTTCTTCTTCTATCTTGAATCTTTTACAACATACATCCTTTACTTATTAGATTCTAATATATTAGCATTTAACATACTTTTACTATTTCTTGGACAATGCAAAAACCTTAGAACACTGTAATTCCCTTTAGCCCATGTATTAGTCTGTTCTTACATTGCTATAAAGAACTACCTGAGACTTGGTAACTTATAAAGAAAATAGGTTTAATTGGCTCATGGTTCCACAGGCTGTAAAGGAAACATGGCTGTGGAGACCTCAGGAAGCTTGCAATCATGGCAGAAGGTGAAGGGGAAGCCAGCATGTCCTATAAGGCTGGAGCAGGAGGAAGAGAGTGGGCAGGGCCACACACTTTTAAACAACCAAATCTCTGAGCACTCACTCACTATCACAAGGACAGCAAGAGGAAAGTCCACCCAATGATTCAATCACCTCCTACCAGACCCCTTCTCCAACATTGAGGATTACAATTCAACATGAGATTCATGTGGGGACACAGAGCCAAACCATATCATTCTGCCCCTGGCCCCTTCGAAATCTCATGTCCTTCTCACATTTCAAAACACAGTCATGGCTTCTCAACAGTCCCCCAAAGTCTTAACTCATTCCAGATTAACTCAAATGCCCAAGTCCCAAGTCTCATCTGAGACAAGGCAAGTCCATTCTGCCTATGAGTGTGTAAAATAGAAAACAAGTTAATTACTTCCAAGATACAATGAGGGTAAAGGCATTGGGTAAATGCTCCTGTTCCAAAAGGGATAAATTGGCAAAAAATAAAGGGGTTACAGGCGCTATGCAAGTTTGAAACCCAACAGGGCAGTCATTAAATCTCAAAGCTCCAAAATAATCTCCTTAGACTCCATGTCTCACATCCAGGCCACAGTGATGCAAATGATGGGCTCTCAAGGCCTTGGGCAGCTCTGCTCCTATGGCTATGCAGGGTACAGCCCCTGCAGCTGCTTTCACAGACTGGCATTGAGTGCCTGCAGCATTTCCAGGCACATGGTGCAAGCTGTTGGTAGATCTACCATTCTGGGGTCTGGAGAACAGTGACCCTCTCCTCACAGCTCCACTAGGCAGTGCCCCAGTAAGGATACTGCGTGGAGGCTCCAACCCCACATTTCCCCTCTGCACTGTCATAGTGGAGGTTCTCCATGAGGGCTCCATCCCTGCAGCAGACTTCTGCCATGACATACAGGTGTTTCCATACATTCTCTGGAATATATGTCAGCCTCAACTCTTGCCAACTGCACACTCACAGGCTTAACACCATGTGGAAGCCTTGGTGGCATCCAGCTTCCACCCTCTGGAGCTGTTACCTGAGACGTATCTTGGCCCCTCTTAGCCATGGCTGGAGCTAGAGAGGCTAGGATGCAGGGTGTCATGTCCCAGGGCTTCACAGAGCAGTGGGACCCTGTGCCTGGCCCACAAAACCATTTTTCCCATTGTCTTGGCTATTAACATTTGGCTTCTCTTTACTTATGCAAATTTCTGCAGCAGGCTTGAATTCCTTCCCAGAAAATGGGTTTTTCTTTTCTACCACATAGCCAGGCTGCAAGTTTTCCAAACTTTTCTGCTCTACTTCCCTTTTAAATATAAGTTTTAGTGTCAGGTCATTTCTTTGTTTATGCAGGCTAGGATAGGCTTTTAGAAGCAGCCAGGCCACATCTTAGATGCTTTGCTACTTAGAAATTTCTAAATTTCTAAGATAAAATTTCTAAATTTTAGATACTCTAAATCATCACTCTTAAGTTCAAAGTTCCACAGATCTCTAGAGCAGGGACACAATGCCGCCAGTCTCTTTGCTAAGGCATAGCAAGAGTGACCTTTACTCCAGTTCCCAGTAAGTTCCTCATCTCCATCTGAGACCTTAGCCCAGGCTTCACTGTCCATATCACTTCAGCTTTTGGTCACAATAATTTGACAAGTTTCTGGAAAGTTTCAAACTTTCTCTCATCTTCCTATCTTCTTCTAAGCCCTCCAAATTGTTCCAACCTCTGCCCATTACCCAGTTCCAAAGTCACTTACACATTTTCAAGTATCTTTGTAGCAATGCCCCACTCCAGGTACCAATTTTCTGTATTAGTCCATTCTCACATTGCTATAAAGAACTATCTGAGACTGGGTAATTTGCAAAGAAAAGAGGTTTCATTGGCTCACAGTTCCACAGGCTATACAGGAAGCATGGCTGGGAAGGCCTCAGGAAATTTACAATCATGGCAGCAGGTGAAGGGGAAACTGACATGTCCTACATGGCTGGAGCAGGAGGAAGGCAGGGAGGTGCCACACACTTTTAAACAACCAAATCTCTGAGCACTCACTATTACAAGAATAGCAAGGGGAAATCTGCCCCCATGATTCGATCACCTCCAACTAGACCCCTTCTCCAACATTGAGGATTACAATTCAACATGAGATTTGATTGAGGACAGAGAGCCAAACTATATCAATCCACTACCACCTTAAGTATTATTGTTACCAAATAATTAAATTTCATATATATTTTAACCCTACAACACATTATTAGTATTGCTTTGCCCAGTCAAAATTCATTTGGCTTTACCCATATATTTATTCTTTCTGTTGTTCTTCCTTTTTTTATGTCCATTTTCCTTCTGGGATGATTTCCTTCTACCTGAAAAACTCCTTCAGCATTTTTTAGAATTTGCAGGCAAAGAATTCTCAGTTCTTATTTATTTGAAAATGTCTTTATTTTGTCTTTATTTTTGAAGAATATTTTTAAATAAGTTGCCATTTACTTTCATTCAGTATTTTTAAGGCATCACTTGTCTGTCTGTGGCTTTCATGATTTCTGTTGAGAAGTCATCTGTCAGTCTTATGGTTGCTTGTTAGAAAATAACATGTCTTTTTCCATAGCTGCTTTTAAGATTTTGTCTTTATCTCTGATTTTCAGTAGCTTTACTACATAGGTAGGCATGACTTTATTTATATTTATTGTTTTTGAGATTTCTAGCACTTCATGCATCCATCTCTTGGTATCTTTTGTCAGTTTTGGAAAATTCTGGCCCTTATTTCTTCAAACATTGGTTCTATCCCAATATTCTTTCTCCTTTCCTTCTGGAACTTTAATTATATATATGTTCAACTTTATCATCATTTTCCGTATGTTTCTTATGCTTTTTTTCTATATTCTTTATTATTTTCCCTCCATACTTTAGTTTGGATATTTCCTAATCCTCTCCTCTGCTAGTCTGAAATGCTGCTAAACTTGTTCTTAATTCTAGTTATTGTATTTATTAATATTAGTTCTAGAATTTTCATTTGATTCTTTTTTTTTAGAAATTCCAGTTTGTTGCTAAAATTCTCCATCTAGATTTCTATTTCCTTGAACATATTAATTATAGTTTTTAAGTCCAAGTCTGATAACTATAATATCCAGATCATTTGTAGGTCTATTTCTATTGTTTGTTTTTCCATTGCTTCAGTTTCCTGGTTATGTCTCATCATTTTCTATTGAATGCCAGACATGTGTATGAAAAATTATAGGGGCTCTGGATGACATTATCTTCCTTCACAAAGATTTGCTTCTTCTACCAGGTGGTTAGAGTATGGAAAATCACCTTAATCAGGCCTTTGGTTGGGCTGTTTTTAAGCTGGATTCAGTCTTTGTGAGGGCTCTTTAACTTATGGTTCACTCTTATTCCATGGGTGTAGCTCTTCAGGGTTCCTCACTTAAAGCCTATAGTGCTTACCAGTGTGTCTCTTCCTTATGGTTTCCAATTTCCAGTTTTAATCTTCCCCAAATCTGCGGCTGCTAAAAGCTCTGTTTAATCTCTTAGCCACTAATTTCTACCCAGAGCTGCAAACTTCCTTCACCATGACTCTAACAAATTAGCAACTGCCTCAGAAGAAACAGCAGTGCCAAACATCAGGCTCACTTCTCTGTGCCTTTCTCTTCAGGATCCTAGCTCAAGTCATTTTCTCTCCCCAGTTTTGTGAGACTGATGAAAGCTGTACTCAGCTTCTCAGCCTCTTAGCCTTGTGTGGCTGATGAAAAAGCCTGAGCCTGAAGGGAAAAAAGCAGTTTGGAATATCTGACTCACTTCCATGCATTTCCCTTCTCTCCAGGATCTTGGCCTTCAACTCCTGGCTGCATTGAGACCTTTCCAATACTTTAAACCAAGTTACTTTGTTTTGTTTTATTCATTTTTTGTAGTTGTTCTTGGGAGGTTGTTGGTCTCATATAAGCGAGCTCATCAGTGCTACAGGTGAAACTAGTATCTCTTCTTTAAGTACTTGGGTTCTGTCTCTCCTACATGCAAGTCTTTCTCTTGCATCATTCTGATTTGTGTCTTTAACCCAATCTCACTTGCTGGTATCAGTTCTAATATGCTAGGTGTGGAGAACTGTACATCTGTCTGCAATTGTTCAAATCTTTCCTCTTAAGTAACATCTCTTACTATTTGTTTCTATTCTTAATTTATATTGGGAAATATAATATTACATCAAGTGTGACTTCCTTCAATGTGAGTGCCTTGGTAAAATTCTGCAACTCTTAGGACTGAAGAAAAAAACCTCTATGGATTTAACATAATTAATTACTTATAGTAATTAGTAGGACTCTAATTGATTCTTACCTCTAAGATGTCATGAATTGATGCCACTTTTTCTGTTTTTTTGAGTTATTAGATATGAAAGTCATTATTAAAATTTTTTTTGATGCCTTTGGAAAGAAATTACAGAAAAGATGCTCAACATCATGGTCATCAGAGAAATGCAAATCAAAACTACAATGAGCTATTATCTCACCCCAGTTAAAATGGCTTATATCCAAAAGACAGGCAATAAAAAATACTGGTGAGGATGTGGAGAAAAGGGAACCTTCATACACTGTTAGTGGGAATCTAAATTAGTACAAGCACTATGGAGAATAGTTTGGAGGTTCCCTAAAAAAACTGAAAATAGGGATACTATATGATTCAGCAGTCCCACTGCTGGATATATATCCAAAAGAAAGGAAATCAGTATATCAAAGAGATATCTGCACTCCCATATTTGTTGCAGCACTGTTCACAATAGCCACAATTTGGAAACAACCAAAGTGGCCATCAACAGATGAATGGATAAAGAAAATATGATATATATTCACAATGGAGTACTATTCAGCCATAAGAAGAATGAGATCCAGTCATTTGCAACAACATGGATGCAACTGGATATCATTATGTTAAGTGAAATAAGTCAGGCACAGCAAGACAAACATCACATGTTCTCACTTATTTATGAGATCTAAAAATCAAAACAATTGAACTCCTGGACTTAGAGATTAGAAGGATAATTTCCAGAGGCTGGGAGGGGTAGTGGGGGGGGGAGGTCGGGATGGGGATGGTTAACCGGTACAAAAACATAGTGAGAATGAATGAGTACGACCTATTTGATAGCACAATAGGTGAATATAGTCAATAATAACTTAATTGTACATTTTAAAATAACTTAAAGAGTATAATTGGATTGTTTGTAACTCAAAGGATAAATGCTTGAGGGCATAGATACTCCAATCCCCATAATGTGCTTATTTCACATTGCATGGGTGACCCAAATCATCTTATGTATCTCATAAATATATACACCCACAACATTTTTTTAAATTTTTTTTTAAAAAGAAAAGAACTATAGATACTCCTTGACTTACAGTGAAGTTACATCCTGATAAACTCAGGATGTTTTATCAGTTACAACTGAAAAAAGTTGAAAATATCATTAAGTCAAAAATACACTTAATATACCTAAGCTACTGAACATTATAGCTCAGCCTAACCTACCATATATGTGCTCAGAACACTTACATTTTATATATATATATATATATATATATAAATTTGAGATGGAGTCTTGCTCTGTCACTCAGGCTGGAGTGCAGTGGTGCAATCTTGGCTCACTGCAACCTCCACCTCCCAGGTTCAAGTGATTCTCTTGCCTTATCCTCCCAAGTAGCTGGGACTACAGGTGCACACCATCACACACAGATAATTTTTATATTTTTAGTAGAGACAGGCTTTCCACATGTTGTCCAGGCTGGTCTCGAACTCCTGACCTCAGGTGATCCACCCACCTTGGCCTCCCAGTGTGCTGGGATTACAGGCATGAGCCACTGCATCCAGCTAGAACACTTACATCAAGCCAAAGTTGGGCAAAATTACCAAACACAAAGCCTATTTTGAAATAACTGTTGAATATCTCATATAGTTTATTGAATACTATATTGAAAGTAAAAAATAGAGTGGTTGTATGTGTACTTGAAGTACAGTTTCCACGGAATGGGTATTGCTTTTATACAATCATAAAGTCAAAAATTATAAGTTGAACCATCATAAGATGGGGACTATCTGTATATTAAAATAATGAAGGTTTTCCACACCAGGTGTGGTGGCTCATGCCTGTAATCCCAGCACTTTGGGAGGCCAAGGTGGGGCAGATCACTTGAGGTCAGGAGTTCGAGACCAGCCTGGCTAACATGGCAAAACCCCATGTCTACTAAAAATATACAAAAAAAAAATGGCTGGGCATGGTGGCAAGCGCCTGTAATCCCAGCTACTCAGGAGGCTGAGGCATGAGAATCACTTGAACCCGGGAGGCAGAGGTTGCAGTGAGCTGAGATAGTGCCACTGCACTCTAGCCTGGGCAAAAGAGCAAGACTCTGTCTCAAAAAAAAAAAAAAGACAAATAAAATAATGAAGGTTTTCTTAAAAATATAAAATGAAATATGAACACTAACCCGTGTATATTACACATATATGTAGAGAGAGGGGGGAAACACTAACCAATGTATATATAGGAATGTCTAGTTTGGTAGATGCCCTCCATTCCAATTCAAATAAGAACAGTAGTTGATTACTATAACCTAAAGAAGAATGTGTTAAAGCAGGGAATTTAAAAATTAATACATGGATATGTCAAATAGTTTAACTTAAATCAGATAAGTGTACCTTCAATCAGAAATATAAATCATGCCAATAATTTATCACCCCTGATTTCCAGTTTAGGCTTCTTGAAAATGAATCTGTACTTAAAGATACTTATCTGAGTATAGAACTCCTGATTTTTACAACTTTTCCCAATCTTTTACAGTTATCTTGCTCTCACCTAATTATACATTATTTTCAGCAACTTGCCTCTGTTGAGTCCTTTCAGAGCAGTCATAAAAAATGCCTTCCTTTTCTCACTCATATCTCATCAATTTCAAAAGATTTAACTAAATTATGTAAGCACAATGTCAGAATAACTGGTATAAGGAGGTTTGAGAACAAACACAACTTACTCTTGGTAAACATGCAAGTTTACTGCAGAAGCAGAAGCGTGCTGCCACAGCGGAGAGTGGGCACCCCGCTGAATCATCTGGATGCCCTAGCTCTGTCAGTATTTATAATACTACAGAGGGAATGGCAAGCACCAGCTGGTCCTGCAAAGAGGTTAAGTGTTGGCTAGTCAAGAGAGCTTCTGCAATACAGTTATTTTGCTTCATCTTGGGTTGAATCTACATCTTTTTGAAGTCACCTTCCTTGTCACCACTCATCTTATCCTCACATTCATTGGCATGATTTCAGAATGATTGGAGATAGCTTCTTCCAATCTAAATATCACAGATTGCCTAAGTTTCATAATAACAGTGCACTTTTTGTGTGTTACCAATTACCAGACTTCTAAACCCTTTACATGAATCTCATTGAATCTTTAGAACCCTAAGAAGTGGGGCTATTATTATCCACATTTTATACTTGAGGAAATGGAGGCTCAAAGGAATGAAATGGCTTGCACATAGGCTCACACGAAGTAATGATAAGTGCAAAATTCAAGTCCAGGTCGTGAGCATTTACAACTTCCATGTGTACCACACACTAAGTGCATCCCTTGTCATAGAACTTGGGGGCTGGTGGTGGGCTCCTGCCTGTCAGGCTGGGGCCAGCTCCCCACCCTCCCATTCTCCTTTTATTTCTCCAGTCAGCCTCCCTAAGCTCAGCCCACTTTGCCTTCTTTCAGGAAGTGATTACTTATAGCCCCCCAAATTCTCCCCCCATACCCGGCAAAGGGCTGGGTTCACGCATCCTCCGTTCCCTCTTTCACTGACTCTGAGGATATTTGTGTGAGCTCCTTGTGATTTCAGAATTTTACTGCCATCACTGTGGATACATGGGGTGAGAGAAATACACATGCAGAAAAATGACAAAGGCTTCAGAAACTTACTACATTCTTGGATTCTGGTTCCTGAGCTACCATTCTTCATGCCCATGCTGTGGTGGGAACCAAATGCTCCCATGGACTGCTGTCCTCCATATTGATTCCTGAGAGAAAGGCTCTCCAATTCCCTCTCTGCCTTTAGCAACAGCCCTGGTTACCCCCACACCCATAAAGGCTACTTTGCCCAGCACAGATGTCCCCTTGTTTATAGTGGAGGCTTGTGTTCTAAAGCCCTTCAAACTGGGAAGCATTCAATTCTGGCCCCCACATACAACAGCAGTAATCACCCCTCTGGGCATTACCTGATGGTCACTATTTAGAACTAAGTATCATGACTTCTGGAAAAACTGTTAAAATGCCAAGTATTTTAGCCTGGCACAAATGAGGTTGAGTGGCTAAGGCAAAAGAGCCACAGCTTCAGCCACCGTTAACCATTAAAGGTGAAAAGAAATTCGTTTATCCACATAGCCTGTATCCAAGATGGATTTACTGGCTGTGCTGAAATGGCAGAAACTCACGAGAAGTCCATGGATAAATTTAAGTTTCCACTATCAAGTGCATCTAACAGGTATCCCAGTATCAATCCTCCCACTCCTTTTAATATCAGGATACCAGTTGTCAGCTGGATACATGGCCGCCCAGAATAATACATTTCCCAGCTTTTCTTGAGATAGCCATAGCCATGAAACTAAGTTCTGACCAATAAGGTGTAAGAAAAATAATGTGTGCAATTTCCTGAGAGAGTACTTAACCAGATGGAGCATGCCCCTCTTTGTCTTCTGGACTGTCCACCTACAAACTTTTACATAAGGCAAAAATAAACCTGTTCTAAGCTATGATATTTCAGGTTTCTCAGTTATATGCAGTCAAACCTAATCCTAACTGGGGTAACCACCCAAGGAGTTCATCTTGCCCACTGCCTAGACAGCCGATTCATCAAGACAGGGGAATTGCAATAGAGAAAGAGTAATTTATGCAGGGTTGGCTGTGCAGGAGACCGGAGTTTTATTATCACTCAAATCAGTCTCCCCTCGCAGTCAGGGAGCAGAGTTTTTAAGGATAATTTGGCGGGTGGGGGGAAGCTAGTGAGCCAGGAGTGCTGATTGGTCAGAGATGAAATCACAGGGAGTCAGAGCTGTCTTCTTGTGCTGAGTCAGTTCCTGGATGGGGGCCACAAGATCAATGAGCCAGTTTATTGATCTGGGTGGGGCCAGCTGGTCCATCAAGTGCAGGGTCTGCAAAATATCTCAAGCACTGATCTTAGAAGCCGTTTAGGGAGGGTCAGAAACTTGTAGCCTCCAGCTGCATGACTCCTAAACCATAATTTCTAATCCTGTGGCTAATGTTAGTCCTACAAAGGCAATCTAGTCCCCAGGCAAGAAGGAGACCTGCTTTGACAAAGAGCTGTTACCATCTTCCTTTAAACTATAAACTAAGTTTCTCCCAAAGTTAGTTCAGCCTACACCCAGGAATGAACAAGGACAGCTTGGAGGTTAGAAGCAAGATGGAGTCAGTTAAGTTATGTCTGTTTCACTGTCTCAGTCATGATTTTGCAAAGGTGATTTCAATCCCTCCTTTTGGGTTTTTATAACACCTTGATCTTAAGGTGTAGGCCATGAGGATGGGAAAAGGCCATTGATCACTCTGGCTTCTTTCTGCTGACAGGAGATGTAGTGGGAATGGGAGTGACCCCCAAGGTGAGAAGAGTAGAACCGCTTTGCAACTGTCTGAGTGTACTCATGCAGGCCTGGCTGGGCTTTCAAGGCTTGCATGACAAAAAACATTAGTACTCTCATCTATAGTTTTACTACAGTGTTTAAGTGACCAGCCTACTATAAGGTAATAACGAGCCCGAGGATGAGGAGTACAATTCCCAATTTTAAAAGCAAAGATTTGAAAGCATTAGTTTGGGGACTTCTAACCCACAAAGAATTTAGAATTTAGTCTAAACTGCAGAAAAAACCTCAAGAATGGTTAACAACAGTGTACTGTAGCTTTTCTTTTGAAGCATAATTTTTCTCTCTCCAGTCCCCATTTTTATTCAAAACAAATCATGATAGAACTGACTTGTTTAAAAAATAAACTTTACTCTTACTGTACTTGGCCTGATTATTGGCAAAAAGTGCAGCAAGAATAATTATTTTTCACTTAGGCTTTTTAAACTGGCTTTGATAGAACTCTGCTCTATGAAGACTCTCAGATAAGACTTTTTAAAAGGTGAGCCCAGGCATGGGTTTGTATCCTCAAATACCTATGAGTTGAGCAAATTCCTCTTCTTTTGAGGTCCCAAGATAACTTGGGGTTCCTGGGCCTGTTAAAAAGTGGCGTTCTTTAACTTTCCACAGGTCAGGAACCTAGTACAGGGACTCTGTGTAGACAAGGTATGAGGCCAGATTCCCCAATGGGCTTTAATTGGCTCTATAAGTCAACTTTGATTCTTTAAAAGAAGCATGCCATTCCAGTCAAAGCCTTGGTAAAATAACCAATTTATCCAGTTGTGTCCTGTTACAAAAGAAAAGAGATTCTTACTGTGCTTATACAATTAACTATACGATAATGCCATAAATTGAGAATATTCACAAATAGTTTCCAAATTCTGAAGAAATCAGGTAGAAAAGAACAAATATGACCCAAATTTTGTTCACAAGAGTATATTTTACTCACTTGTTAAAAGTTGCAAATAGCTCTAAAGAAATTAGTCCTCTTGTCTCTGAAAACAAAAGGTTTAGCAATGTTTAACACATTAGCTCTCCATGAGAGTCCTAGAAGTTTGGTTTTTTCAGGTACTCCAGTAGCACAATTTTTAAAGTTATCTGAGTCCTGCACTTAAGAGTCCTATATCTGATTATAAACTGCCTTTTGAAAAGGACCAAAGCAAGACAAAATGTCTGTGGATGAAAAAAGTCTATAGCCACTATTAAAGCTACAATTGACTAGGAATTTTGGTTACTTCTGTGGCATACAACAATTTTATATAACAATTACAATTAATGTACACTAAATTATACTAACATTATAGAAGTTTCCAATAATTTTGGAACACATGCTCATAACATTTATACAAATACAGTCCAAAGTAAACCAAACAGCATTTCTCTTCTATTCAAAACTTTTTCTTCTAATGTCACAATCTCCAGCGTTATTCGTCAGAATCCTGTATTTAAGAGCACCTTAAATAGCTCATTATAAAACCATCTTTTAAAGAGGACCGAAACAAGACAAATGTCTGTAGATGACAAAAATATTTTAGGGCAGCCACAGTTAAAGACACAATTGACAAGGAAATTTGTTACTTCCATGGCACACAGTCTGTTACCATAATAATTATAATACTAATAACATATATTAAGTCATATTAGAATTATAGGAGTTTTACATAATTTTGGAACATATACCAATAACACATTTACACAAATATGGACCAAAGAAAGCCAAACACCATTTCATATTTGATGCTGCTTCCTGTATAATTTTTGTACCAAATAAGCCAAATGTCATTACTGGACTTTAGAAGACCTAACATCTAAAATATTAGGCTAGAAAGAGACATAATTTATAATTTTGTTTTGGAAAGTTTGTCAAATATCAAAGGTTTTTTTTCTTTTTCTTTTTTTTTTTTTTGAGACGGAGTCTCGCGCTGTCTCCCAGGCTGGAGTGCAGTGGCGCGATCTCGGCTCTCTGCAAGCTCTGCCCCCCGGGTTCCCACCATTTTCCTGCCTCAGCCTCTCCGAGTAGCTGGGACTACAAGCGCCCGCCACCACGCCCGGCTAATTTTTTTGTATTTTTGGTAGAGACGGGGTTTCACCGTGGTCTTGATCTGCTGACCTCATGATCTGCCCGCCTCAGCCTCCCAAAGTGCTGGGATTATAAGCACGAGCCACTGTGCCTGACATATCAAAGGTTTAAAACACTGGATATCACAAAATAGAATCACAGGTCATCATAAGTCATTCATTTGGCCAAAATGATAACTCCAAAATCTTAAAAGAAAAATCTTTACTCTGATAGGAAACTTAGCCAATAAAGATAGCATGAGGCCAGCTGAATTTATCTCTTCTCTCTCCTCCCCTTTTTTTCCCTGCCATTTACCCAAAGGAGAAAACAAAACCCTTTCATTATCTTTTAACATTACTTAAAAATCGTCTTCAAAAAAGGAAACCAAATTTCATGTTTGCATTAGTGCATCTTTAATGTTAAAGCTAGTTATTTAAATAAAATTTTATATTTCTATCCAGTTTTAATTAGCTTGACCATAAAGTAAGATTTTCATTAACTTTTTACAACCCTTGACAATTTTCCATCAAACAGCAGGTTAATTTTCTAAGAAAACCCTGTTACTTGGACACATGGGCCCAGATTCTGGTCCCACATCAGTATGATTTTAATGTGTTAACCTATGGAAAAAACCTAAATAATGTCTCTTAAATTGTAGCCACCTTGTTTATACCCACAGAATTTTTTCATAAGATTAACCAAACCCTTTTCACTTTGCTTAAGACTTCAGTTTTCTCCCATTACTCTTTTAGGTTAAGACAATCTTTAAAATCCTCTGAACTAGACAAAATTACATTCTCTTTAACAAAAGCCATATTCCTATGCCTTCTTATAATCTTTTACCAAAAACACCTTCCCTATATACCATGTATGTGAAACTGTTTCTCCAGTGGTCTCAACTACGTATTACAGTGTTAACTCTTACTCCTTTTAGCATAGCTAGCAGGCATGGCTCTCCATATGTTCCCAAGCCTTATCTATAATCCAATGATCCAAAGTAGGTAAATTGAACAATTTTCAAAAGTCAAACAGTTTGACCTTAAAGCATTTAGCAAATCTGATATCTGACCTTAATTTAGACCAAATGTCTACATTTTCAAGACATTTTATTTTACCAATAATCCTTAAAACTGTCTTTATTTCCAAAAGATTACTAAAGTTATGTGAACAAAAAGGCATTAAAGCTTCTATTTTTCTGACAAAATGTTTGATTTAAGTGCTTATTTTTCTAAGCCAATTAATCAGAGCTCTTTTATAGATAAACATACAACACATATAAATAGACAGAAGATTCAATGCTTGTAAAATTTTTCTTTTTTTTTCTTTTATTATTATTATACTTTAAGTTTTAGGGTACATATGCACAACGTGCAGGTTTGTTACATATGTATACATGTGCCATGTTGGTGTGCTGCACCCATTAACTCGTCATTTAGCATTAGGTATATCTCCTAATGCTATCCCTCCCCCCTCACCCCACCCCACAACAGGCCCCAGTGTGTGAGGTTCCCCTTCCTGTGTCCATGTGTTCTCATTATTCAATTCCCACTTATGAGTGAGAACATGCAGTGTTTGGTTTCTTGTCCTTGTGATAGTTTGCTGAGAATGATGGTTTCCAGCTTCATCCATGTCCCTACAAAGGACATGAACTCATCATTTTTTAAGGCTGCATAGTATTCCATGGTGTATATCTGCCACATTTTCTTTATCCAGTCTATCATTGTTGGACATTTGGGTTGGTTCCAAGTCTTTGCTATTGTGAATAGTGCTGCAATCAACATACGTGTGCATGTGTCTTTATAGCAGCATGATTTATAATCCTTTGGGTATATACCCAGTAATGGGATGGCTGGGTCAAATGGTATTTCTAGTTCTAGATCCCTGAGGAATCGCCACACTGACTTCCACAATGGTTGAACTAGTTTACAGTCCCACCAACAGTGTAAAAGTGTTCCTATTTCTCCACATCCTCTCCAGCACCTGTTGTTTCCTGACTTTGTAATGACGGCCATCCTAACTGGTGTGAGATGGTATCTCATTGTGGTTTTGATTTGCATTTCTCTGATGGCCAGTGATGATGAGCATTTTTTCATGTGTTTTTCGGCTGCATAAATGTCTTCTTTTGAGAAGTATCTGTTCATATTCTTCTCCCACTTTTTGATGGGGTTGTTTGTTTTTTTCTTGTAAATTTGTTTGAGTTCATTGTAGATTCTGGATATTAGCCCTTTGTCAGATGAGTAGGTTGCAAAAATTTTCTCCCATTCTGTAGTTTGCCTGTTCACTCTGATGATAGTTTCTTCTGCTGTGCAGAAGCTCTTTAGTTTAATTAGATCCCATTTGTCAATTTTGGCTTTTGTTGCCATTGCTTTTGGTGTTTTAGACATGAAGTCCTTTCCCATGCCTATGTCCTGAATGGTATTGCCTAGGTTTTCTTCTAGGGTTTTTATGGTTTTAGGTCTAACATGTAAGTCTTTAATCCATCTTGAATTAATTTTTGTATAAGGTGTACGGAAGGGATCCAGTTTCAGCTTTCTACATATGGCTAGCCAGTTTTCCCAGCACCATTTATTAAATAGGGAATCTTTTCCTCGTTGCTTGTTTTTGTCAGGTTTGTCAAAGATCAGATAGTTGTAGATATGTGGCATTATTTCTGAGGGCTCTGTTCTCTTCAATTGGTCTATATCTCTGTTTTGGTACCAGTACCATGCTGTTTTGGTTACTGTAGCCTTGTAGTATAGTTTGAAGTCAGGTAGCATGATGCCTCCAGCTTTGTTCTTTTGGCTTAGGATTGACTTGGCGATGCGGGCTCTTTTTTGGTTCCATAAGAACTTGAAAGTAGTTTTTTCCAATTCTGTGAACAAAGTCATTGGTAGCTTGATGGGGATGGCATTGAATCTATAAATTCCCTTGGGCAGTATGGCCATTTTCACAGTATTGATTCTTCCTACCAATAAGCATGGAATGTTCTTCCATTTGTTTGTATCCTCTTTGATTTCATTGAGCAGTGGTTTGTAGTTCTCCTTGAAGAGGTCCTTCACATCCCTTGTAAGTTGGATTCCTAGGTATTGTATTCTCTTTGAAGCAATTGTGAATGGGCGTTCACTCATGATTTGGCTCTCTGTTTGTCTGTTATTGGTGTATAAGAATGCTTGTGATTTTTGCACATTGATTTTGTATCCTGAGACTTTGCTGAAGTTGCTTATCAGCTTGAGGAGATTTTGGGCTGAGACAGTGGGGTTTTCTAGATGTACAATCATGTCATCTGCAAAGAGGGACAATTTGACTTCCTCTTTTCCTAACTGAATGCCCTTTATTTCCTTCTCCTGCCTGATTGCCCTGGCCAGAACTTCCAACACTATGTTGAATAGGAGTGGTGTGAGAGGGCATCCCTGTCTTGTGCCGGTTTTCAAAGTGAATGCTTCCAGTTTTTGCCCATTCAGTATGATATTGGCTGTGGGTTTGTCATAGATAGCTCTTACTATTTTGAGATACGTCCCATCAATACCTAATTTATTGAGAGTTTTTAGCATGAAGTGTTGTTGAATTTTGTCAAAGGCCTTTTCTGCATCTAATGAGATAATCATGTGGCTTTTGTCTCTGGTTCTGTTTATATGCTGGATTACGTTTATTGATTTGTGTATGTTGAACCAGCCTTGCATCCCAGGGATGAAGCCCACTTGATCATGGTGGATAAGCTTTTTGATGTGCTGCTGGATTTGGTTTGCCAGTATTTTATTGAGGATTTTTGCATTGATGTTCATGAAGGATATTGGTCTAAAATTCTCTTTTGTTGTTGTGTCTCTGCCAGGCTTTGGTATCAGGATGATGCTGGCCTCATAAAATGAGTTAGGGAGGATTCCCTCTTTTTCTATTGATTGGAATAGTTTCAGAAGGAATGGTACCAGTTCCTCCTTGTACCTCTGGTAGAATTCGGCTGTGTATCCATCTGGTCCTGGACTTTTTTTGGTTGGTAAGCTGTTAATTATTGCCTCAATTTCAGAGCCTGTTATTGGTCTATTCAGGGATTCAAATTCTTCCTGGTTTAGTCTTGGGAGGGTGTATGTGTCCAGGAATTTATCCATTTCTTCTAGATTTTCTAGTTTATTTGTGTAGAGGTGTTTGTAGTATTCTCTGATGGTAGTTTGCATTTCCGTGGGATCGGTGGTGATATCCTCTTTGTCATTTTTTATTGTGTCTATTTGATTCTTCTCTCTCTTTTCTTCTTTATTAGTCTTGCTAGTAGTCTATCAATGTTGTTGATCTTTTCAAAAAACCAGCTCCTGGATTCATTGATTTTTTGAAGAGCTTTTTATGTCTCTATTTCCTTCAGTTCTGCTCTGATCTTAGTTATTTCTTGCCTTCTGCTAGCTTTTGAATGTGTTTGCTCTTGCTTCTCTAGTTCTTTTAATTGTGATGTTAGGGTGTCAATTTTAGATCTTTCCTGCTTTCTCTTGTGGGCATTTAGTGCTATAAATTTCCCTCTACACACTGCTTTGAATGTGTCCCAGAGATTCTGGTATGTTGTGTCTTTGTTCTCATTGGTTTCAAAGAACATCTTTATTTCTGCCTTCATTTCGTTATGTACCCAGTAGTCATTCAGGAGCAGGTTGTTCATTTTCCATGTAGTTGAGCAGTTTTGAGTGAGTTTCTTAATCCTGAGTTCTAGTTTGATTGCACTGTGGTCTGACAGACAGTTTGTTATAATTTCTGTTCTTTTACATTTGCTCAGGAGTGCTTTACTTCCAACTATGTGGTCAGTTTTGGAATAGGTGTGGTGTGGTGCTAAAAAGAATGCATATTCTGTTGATTTGGGGTGGAGAGTTCTGTAGATGTCTATTAGGTCCACTTTGTGCAGAGCTGAGTTCAATTCCTGGATATCCTTGTTAACTTTCTGTCTTGTTGATCTGTCTAATGTTGACAGTGGGGTGTTAAAGTCTCCC
>NW_026652286.1:33414444-33520991 GCF_009828535.3 Hylobates moloch | reverse complement strand
TGCTGTGCAGAAGCTCTTTAGTTTAATTAGATCCCATTTGTCAATTTTGGCTTTTGTTGCCATTGCTTTTGGTGTTTTAGACATGAAGTCCTTTCCCATGCCTATGTCCTGAATGGTATTGCCTAGGTTTTCTTCTAGGGTTTTTATGGTTTTAGGTCTAACATGTAAGTCTTTAATCCATCTTGAATTAATTTTTGTATAAGGTGTACAGAAGGGATCCAGTTTCAGCTTTCTACATATGGCTAGCCAGTTTTCCCAGCACCATTTATGAAATAGGGAATCTTTTCCTCGTTGCTTGTTTTTGTCAGGTTTGTCAAAGATCAGATAGTTGTAGATATGTGGCATTATTTCTGAGGGCTCTGTTCTGTTCAATTGGTCTATATCTCTGTTTTGGTACCAGTACCATGCTGTTTTGGTTACTGTAGCCTTGTAGCATAGTTTGAAGTCAGGTAGCATGATGCCTCCAGCTTTGTTCTTTTGGCTTAGGATTGACTTGGCGATGCGGGCTCTTTTTTGGTTCCATATGAACTTGAAAGTAGTTTTTTCCGATTCTGTGAAGAAAGTCATTGGTAGCTTGATGGGGATGGCATTGAATCTATAAATTACCTTGGGCAGTATGGCCATTTTCACAGTATTGATTCTTCCTACCAATGAGCATGGAATGTTCTTCCATTTGTTTGTATCCTCTTTTATTTCATTGAGCAGTGGTTTGTAGTTCTCCTCGAAGAGGTCCTTCACATCCCTTGTAAGTTGGATTCCTAGGTATTTTATTCTCTTTGAAGCAATTGTGAATGGGAGTTCACTCATGATTTGGCTCTCTGTCTGTTATTGGTGTACAAGAATGCTTGTGATTTTTGCACATTGATTTTGTATCCTGAGACTTTGCTGAAGTTGCTTATCAGCTTGAGGAGATTTTGGGCTGAGACAATGGGGTTTTCTAGATATACAATCATGTCATCTGCAAACAGGGACAATTTGACTTCCTCTTTTCCTAACTGAATGCCCTTTATTTCCTCCTCCTGCCTGATTGCTCTGGCCAGAACTTCCAACACTATGTTGAATAGGAGTGGTGTGAGAGGGCATCCCTGTCTTGTGCCAGTTTTCACAGGGAATGCTTCCAGTTTTTGCCCATTCAGTATGATATTGGCTGTGGGTTTGTCATAGATAGCTCTTACTATTTTGAGATACGTCCCATCAATACCTAATTTATTGAGAGTTTTTAGCGTGAAGGGTTGTTGAATTTTGTCAAAGGCCTTTTCTGCATCTATTGAGATAATCATGTGGCTTTTGTCTCTGGTTCTGTTTATATGCTGGATTACGTTTATTCATTTGTGTATGTTGAACCAGCCTTGCATCCCAGGGATGAAGCCCACTTGATCATGGTGGATAAGCTTTTTGATGTGCTGCTGGATTTGGTTTGCCAGTATTTTATTGAGGATTTTTGCGTTGATGTTCATGAAGGATATTGGTCTAAAATTCTCTTTTATTGGTTGTGTCTCTGCCAGGCTTTGGTATCAGGATGATGCTGGCCTCATAAAATGAGTTAGGGAGGATTCCCTCTTTTTCTATTGATTGGAATAGTTTCAGAAGGAATGGTACCAGTTCCTCCTGGTACCTCTGGTAGAATACGGCTGTGAATCCATCTGGTCCTGGACTTTTTTTGGTTGGTAAGCTGTTAATTATTGCCTCAATTTCAGAGCCTGTTATTGATCTATGCAGGGATTCAAATTCTTCCTGGTTTAGTCTTTGGAGGGTGTATGTGTCCAGGAATTTATCCATTTCTTCTAGATTTTCTAGTTTGTGTAGAGGTTAGAGGTGTTTGTAGTATTCTCTGATGGTAGTTTGTATTTCTGTGGGATCGGTGGTGATATCCTCTTTGTCATTTTTTATTGTGTCTATTTGATTCTTCTCTCTCTTTTCTTCTTTATTAGTCTTGCTAGTGGTCTATCAATTTTGTTGATCTTTTCAAAAAACCAGCTCCTGGATTCATTGATTTTTTGAAGAGCTTTTTATGTCTCTATTTCCTTTAGTTCTGCTCTGATCTTAGTTATTTCTTGCCTTCTGCTAGCTTTTGAATGTGTTTGCTCTTGCTTCTCTAGTTCTTTTAATTGTGATATTAGGGTGTCAATTTTAGATCTTTCCTGCTTTCTCTTGTGGGCATTTAGTGCTATAAATTTCCCTCTACACACTGCTTTGAATGTGTCCCAGAGATTCTGGTATGTTGTGTCTTTGTTCTCGTTGGTTTCAAAGAACATCTTTGTTTCCGCCTTCATTTCGTTATGTACCCAGTAGTCATTCAGGAGCAGGTTGTTCAGTTTCCATGTAGTTGAGCAGTTTTGAGTGAGTTTCTTAATCCTGAGTTCTAGTTTGATTGCACTGTGGTCTGACAGACAGTTTGTTATAATTTCTGTTCTTTTACATTTGCTCAGGAGTGCTTTACTTCCAACTATGTGGTCAGTTTTGGAATAGGTGTGGTGTGGTGCTAAGAAGAATGCATATTCTGTTGATTTGGGGTGGAGAGTTCTGTAGATGTCTATTAAGTCCACTTTGTGCAGAGCTGAGTTCAATTCCTGGATATCCTTGTTAACTTTCTGTCTTGTTGATCTGTCTAATGTTGACAGTGGGGTGTTAAAGTCTCCCATTATTATTGTGTGGGAGTCTAAGTCACTTTGTAGGTCACTCAGGACTTGCTTTATGAATCTGGGTGCTCCTGTGTCGGGTGCATATATATTTAGGATAGTTAGCTCTTCTTGTTGAATTGATCCCTTTACCATTATGTAATGGCCTTCTTTGTCTCTTTTGATCTTTGTTGGTTTAAAGTCTGTTTTATCAGAGACTAGGATTGCAACCCCTGCCTTTTTTTGTTTTCCATTTGCTTGGTAGATCTTCCTCCATCCCTTTATTTTGAGCCTATGTGTGTCTTTGCACGTGAGATGGGTTTCCTGAATACAGCACACTGATGGGTCTTGACTCTTTATCCAATTTGCCAGTCTGTGTCTTTTAATTAGAGCATTTAGCCCATTTACATTTAAAGTTAATATTGTTATGTGTGAATTTGATCCTGTCATTATGATGTTAGCTGGTTATTTTGCTCATTAGTTAATGCAGTTTCTTCCTAGCCTTGATGGTCTTTACAATTTGGCATGTTTTTGCAGTGGCTGGTACTGGTTGTTCCTTTCTATGTTTAGTGCTTCCTTCAGGAGCTCTTGTAGGGTAGGCCTGGTGGTGACAAAATCTCTCAGCATTTGCTTGTCTATAAAGTATTTTATTTCTCCTTCACTCATGAAGCTTAGTTTGGCTGGATCTGAAATTCTGGTTTGAAAATTCTTTTCTTTAAGAATGTTGAATATTGGCCCCCACTCTCTTCTGGCTTGTAGAGTTTCTGCCGAGAAATCAGCTGTTAGTCTGATGGGCTTCCCTTTGTGGGTAACCTGACCTTTCTCTCTGGCTGCCCTTAACCATTTTTTCCTTTATTTCAGCTTTGGTGAATCTGACAATTATGTGTCTTGGAGCTGCTCTTCTCGCGGAGTATCTTTGTGGTGTTCTCTGTATTTCCTGAATTTGAATGTTGGCCTGCCTTGCTAGATTGGGGAAGTTCTCCTGGATAGTATCCTGCAGAGTGTTTTCCAGCTTGGTTGCATTCTCCCCATCACTTTCAGGTACACCAATCAGACGTAGATGTGATCTTTTCACATAGTCCCATATTTCTTGGAGGCTTTGTTTGTTTCTTTTTATTCTTTTTTCTTTAAACTTCTCTTCTGGCTTCATTTCATTCATTTCATCTTCCATCACTGATACCCTTTCTTCCAGTTGATCACATTGGCTACTGAGGCTTGTGCATTCATCACGTAGTTCTCTTGCCATGGTTTTCAGCTCCATCAGGTCCTTTAAGGACTTCTCTGCATTGGTTATTCTAGTTAGCCATTTGTCTAATTTTTTTTCAGGGTTTTTAACTTCTTTGCCATTGATTCAAACTTCCTCCTTTAGCTCGGAGTAGTTTGATCTTCTGAAGCCTTCTTCTCTCAACTCGTCAAAGTCATTCTCTGTCCAGCTTTGTTCCATTGCTGGTGAGGAGCTGCGTTTCTTTGGAGGAGGATAGGCGCTCTGATTTTTAGAGTTTCCGGTTTTTCTGCTCTGTTTTTTCCCCATCTTTGTGGTTTTATCTACCTTTGGTCTTTGATGATGGTGACGTACAGATGGGTTTTTGATACGGATGCCCTTTCTGTTTGTTAGTTTTCCTTCTAGCAGTCAGGACCCTCAGCTGCAGGTCTGTTGGAGTTTGCTGGAGGTCCACTTCAGACCCTGTTTGCCTGGGTATCAGCAGCGGTGGCTGCAGAATAGCGGATATTGGTGAATCGCAAACACTGCCGCCTGATCGTTCCTCTGGAAGTTTTGTCTCAGAGGAGTACCCGGCCGTGTGAGGTGTCAGTCTGCCCCTACTGGGGGATGCCTCCCAGTTAGGCTACTCGGGGTTCAGGGACCCACTTGAGGAGGCAGTCTGCCCAATGCTTGTAAAGTTTTTCAGTTGCCGGTTTCTTAATTGGATTACTGGCTTCAGGGTGGAGCCCTTGGAGGAACCGGGCCAGGAAAGCATGCATTTCTAGGGCCAAATAAGCAGGTGAAGGCAAAGACAGATCCCCAAAATTAAGGGTGCCATTATACTGGATCCTAGATCCCCAAAAGGAGGGCAATACTTCAGGAGAAGATAGCGCAATACTTCTACCCTGCATTTCAGCATTTCATTGCAAGGCAACCCAAAGGAAATCAGCGCATTTTGTAACACCCCATCTCTCATGAGGGAGTCTCATCTCCCATTTGGGGATGAGGATGTTTCCTTATCTCCCATGTGGCCAAGAGCATGCTTCTCTGATCCAAGTGTGCTAAGAGTCAAGTATCCCTCCCTAACTACTGTTAGCCATCCCTTAAAGTGTATTTCCTACCTAGTTATAATGTGAAGTAATTTGATACCCCCAAAACTCAAAACCTTCAGATAATACAGTGCAAGACAGAACAGAGCCTTTGATTTTGAGAGGGATTTATCCACTTTTAATTCCTGGGGTTTCATGAGGAAAACAGAGGGTTTTTTTTCCCCAAAACAGGGCCTGTGGCACCTCCTCTGTTTTCCCAATGAGTCTGAGGCTACCAGAAGTTATCTTAGGGCCTCTCCTATGTGCGTTAAGTGTGGCAAGACAAAAAAAAAAAAGAAAAAGAAAAGGAGAAAAATAATTCAGTCAATTGAGAAGAAAAAAACTTTTTCCAGAAAAACAAGTTCCAAGAAGAGAAAAACATAAGGGCCTTTTAAATATATCTGTAGCTTGTTTATCCACTTTTAATTAAGCTGATTTTTAATCATAGTACTCTCTAAAAAAGAAATCCTTTCAAATCTCTTATTACCTGGCTTTATCCATGCCAAGTGCCCAATATTTCTAGCTTTGAACTTTACGAAAGGTAACCTCCTAGGTGCTTGAAAGACATGGTAAGCAGTTTCTTTTTTTATAGGAGTTAGAAGCTCTGCAAGGTAGTTCAGAGAAAGGGAAATTCAAGAGAGGAAATCAGAAGCTAACCATGGGTTGGGGAGAGACTCAATAAATGGCAAAGTTGCACAAATAACAAACCAGAAAGGAATCATTCCAGAAGCCAACAATTGAACCCAGGCCACCATCATCAGAAGATAAAGCCTTAGCTACTGAGCTATACAGCATTGAGCAGTTTCTGTTGCTTTTCCCAGAAGGAGCCTAGATAAGCCAGTTTCAAGCTTGCAAGGCTTTAACTGCTCACGAAAAATTTTTAGGACTATGACATGAACCCCCAAATTCCTGTCCTCTGGATGGTGGAAACCAAAAGAAAGTATTCCCACATGGTCACTAAGTTAAGCTCCTAAGGACACGAAACAAGACAGAGAAATTTCATACGATATTGGTTTCAGGGACCCGTAGCAAAGTTTGTAACTGGCCAGCCTGCCAAGCTGGCTTGAAAAGCAGGCTTATAGGGGTCCTAAACCCACATGCTATCCTGTGATACCCCTCTCTCCATTACAGAACACAGAAAGACAAATTCTTAGTACAAAGTACACCAGATTTGCTACAGCCTAAGACTAGTCTCACAAATCCTTTTTTCTATTAATCAAACCCTTGCAGAGGAGACCAGTAGTTTACTGTTTTACCCAAACAGAGAAAGAGAGAGTGAGCAGAAACTTGGCTGGTAAGAATTTCTTACCCTTTTTGCTGGCATACCAGGTTTCTAGGTTCTCTTTCTCTGCAGTTTCCAGAAGAACGGAGTGGCTTCTGGCGACCCTGCTCACTTGTGCTATAGCTGGGGATTCAAGCCACTTTACAAGAGAAAATTACCCTTTACTGTCTTACAGAACCATAGGCAAGATTCTTAATTTGCAAGATGCTGCCCAACGGGCTGCATGGGAAACTGAATTAACATTTTCCATCCCAGCAAAACACACATAACAAAACAGACATTAGTCACCTTGTTCAGCACCCACTATCAGCCTGGCAAATCTCAAACTTTTTCCCATTGGTCCCTGTCATCTTTGATCTACTCTATATGGGGACGGATGACCTCTGAAGGGTAATTCATATTGGGGTCTCTGGGAAAGGCAAAGAGCAGACAGGCACTCCGAGGCAGGCCTGTTGAGCCCTCTTTAGGGTTCATCGAATATGACCAGACAAATAAGGAGGGTTCTCTGAGTTAGGCCTGCTGGACTTCCGTCAGCAACCCCTCTGAGATCCCTTCCACATATACAAACACACACAAAGATGAGACAGACAGAAGGCCTTCCAAATCAGATCCCTAACCAAGAGCTCCAAGAATATCACTTCTTCCAAACTATCCTCCTATTCTCTGTCTGAGAAACCTCCTCAAAATCTTCCTGATTGAGAAGTCTCCAAAGCCAGGACTCTTCCTACTAGTTAGAAAGAGCCAAACGAGACCCCCCAGGAGCCGAACAGACACCCTACAATGAGGCTACAGGTACCCCATGGTGGAGCTCCAAAGAGACACCCCACAATGGAGCTACAGACACCCCATCATAGGGCTACAGACACCCCACCATAGGGCTACAGAACCAGTCGGGAGAAGGAAGGCGGCCTTGGGAGCAATACTCACCAATCCAGACACCTCTCAATGGGGCTACAAACAGATACCCTGTGATAGGGGTACAGTTAAGGGACATTTCCCCAGGACTATTTCTCCATTGCAATTAAATCCATGCACATTGGGTCGGTAGTGCCCCGCCAGTAGAGAGAGTACCAGTCAGTCCCCAGCCCAAGAGAACTAGGCGACCACTTGGCTTGGCTTCTGGAGCCATCCATAAAGGGGGTGCCACCGAACCACAGGCATGTAGCCACAAGGGCAATCCCAGACAAGCCCTTAAATTTGTAACCACCCAAGGGCTTCGCCTTGCCCACTGCCTAGACAGAGCCGATTATTCAAGACAGGGATATTGCAACAGAGAAAGAAATTCATGCAGAGCCGGCTGCACAAGAGATTGGAGTTTTATTATTACTCAAATCAGTCTCCCTGAGCATTTGGGGAGCAGAGTTTTTTGTTGTTGTTTGTTTGTTGTTTTGAGATGGAGTCTCGCTCTGTTGCCCAGGCTGGAGTGCAGTGGCACTATCTCAGCTCATTGCAAGCTCTGCCTCCCAGGTTCATGCCATTCTCCTGCCTCAGCCTCCCAAGTAGCTGGGACTACAGGCGCCCACCACCACACGTAGCTAATTTTTTGTATTTTTAGTAGAGACGGAGTTTCACCTTGTTAGCCAGGATGGTCCCAATCTCCTGACCTCGTGATCTGCTTGCCTTGGCCTCCCAAAGTGCTGGGATTACAGGCATGAACCACTGCGACTGGCCCAGAGTTTTTAAGGATAACTTGGTGGGTGGGGGGAAGCTAGTGAGCCAGGAGTGCTGATTGGTCAGAGATGAAATCACAGGGAGTCGGAGCTGTCTTCTTGTGCTGAGTCAGTTCCTGGGTGGGGGCCACAAGATCAGTGAGCCAGTTTATTGATCTGGGTGGGGCCAGCTGGTCCATCAAGTGCAGGGTCTGCAAAATAAGCACTGATCTTAGGAGCAGTTTAGGGAGGGTCAGAAACTTGTAGCCTCCAGCTACATGACTCCTAAACCATAATTTCTAATCTTGTGGCTAATGTTAGTCCTACAAAGGCAATCTAGTCCCTGCCCCTCCCCATAGGTGACCAACCATGCTAGTCCTTCTCTAGCAGGAAGGAGGTCTGCTTTGGGAAAGGGCTGTTATTGTCTTTGTTTAAACTATAGACTATAAGCTAAGTTTCTCCCGAAGTTAGTTCAGCCTACACCCAGGAATGAACAAGGGCAGCCTGGAGGTTAGAAGCAAGATGGAGTCAGTTAAGTTAGATCTGTTTCACTGTCTCAGTCATAATTTTGCAAAGGCGATTTCCCTGACACAGGTAAGAATTCCAAAAGTGTTTCAGAGATTGAAAGACTTGTTTCTTATTCCTGTTCAAAGTACTTGTCACATGAAATATATTAAATCCAAGATTCTCTGATTCTCTCACTGTCATAAAACACACACACATACACACACACACACACACACACACACACGCTTTGGTCTCCAGTGACTGGGGAAGAGTCATTTGGTCTCACAGGTTATTGTATTCTACACACAATTCTTCAATTAAATGAATATTTAGAAGTCACAAACACTTTGGGAGGCTGAGGCGGATGGATCACAAGGTCAGGAGATCAAGACCATCTTGGCTAACACGGTGAAACCCCATCTCTACTAAAAATACAAAAAATTAGCCGGGCATGGTGGCGGACACCTGTAGTCCCAGCTACTCGGGAGACTGAGGCAGGAGGATGGCGTGAACCCAGGAGGCGGAGCTTGCAGTGAGCCGAGATTAGCACCACTGTACTCCAGCCTGGGGAACAAAGTGAGACTCTGTCTCAAAAAAAAAAAAAAAAGGAAGTCACAAACAACACAGAATCCTACATAAACTTGGTCTCAGTTTTCAACCAATCCTTACCCTCACTCGCCAGATGAGAAAACAAAAGAAATCAGCCTGCCTTTTTTTATTCCTTGGGCTAAATTGTTACATACTCTGCAAGGAAATGAGCATAGATATTTCCAAGACTAAACCATCATACATAAGCAGTCAGTAATAAATATAAATGCCTAAATAAATTATGGCTAGAGTTGGTAAAGTAATTCTTCACCATCAGATGACTCCTGTAAAAAGCACTAAAATGTCAATCTCCATGAAGCCCCCGGCCCTGTTTCAAGTTATCTGTTAATTACACTTCCCTCATTTATCCAGTGAGTCTGCTATTGTGGTAAGTGTCGGATTCATTTTATCCCATTGCTCAATAGATTTTAATTGCAGCTGCTGCAGCAGACACCTTGAGATACATTTCCTATTGAGACCGTGGCAGCCTGCTAGACTGGCCCAATGATGATTAATTTCAATGACTTGAATCGCTGAGAAGGAGGGAAGCCACTTCCATTTTAATTACATCTACAAGAGTGCAGCACTTTTATACCAGTTCCTTGTCCTTAAACAAAAGAATACCTGAAAGGAAAACAAAATTCAGGGTGTGGTGGTCTCTATTTGTACTGATCTCCTTTTTTCAGTTCGTTGCACCACAACTCAGTCAGCTCTGTATTGGGAAATATTGGCAAGCCATTGGGATTTGCACACAGATTAGAAACCATGAAGAAAGCATCGTTCACTTTGTTTTTTGTTTATCTTACTTGGGCAATTAAAATCCATTGAGCGGGTTAAGATATGACACAGCATTTTGCCATCATCGCAGATGTTCCACGTATAAGGGTCAAGAATAATTAACTCTGACATGCATATGTATTTATTTATTGTTCCAGGGAGACAGAGCCAAAGACATTCTTGGGATTTTCCAGAACACTCCATACTCATTCATGCCCTTGGATGCTGGCACATGCTATTCCCTTCTCTTCCCCATCCATTTGGATAAAATTTTCCAGCAAAGGCCAGCTCAATTGTCATTTCCTCTGTCCTGCCTTAAGATAGGGGTGGAGTGAGGGTGGGGGTTGAAAGAGCAGAGGCCTTGGATGAGACATATCTGACTGGGACTGCCAGTGCTTTGTGACCTTGAGCAAGTTACTTAGGCTGTCTGAGCCACAGTTTCCTCATCTAAATGAAGAAAAATTAACATTCTCCTATGTTATTATCATGTGGATTAGAGGAGATACTTTATAGAAAGCACCCAGATTGATGCCTGGTCATAAAAGGGTGTGATGGGTATAAGTCTACTTTCCTCTTCTGCACTTCTGGCAGTAGCACTTTAAAAAAAAATCTCCTTTATGATGCTAATTGATCAGCAAGCCAGAAAACAGGAATTTAGGCTCTGTCCTTTCCTCCTTCCCCTCCCCACGTAAAAAGGTGATGAAATGTATTTGTCTCTACTTCCTATTTCAGATTCATTCTCTTCTCTTCGTCCTCACTGGTAACTACCTTGATTCACACATAGTTTCTTCATCCCTCACCTGAATTAATGCAGAAGGCTCTTTACAGATCCCCACACCTCCCATCTGACCCTTCTATTGCATCTTCCATGAGGCTTGCACAGTGATCTTCCCCGCCCCTCCCCATAGGTGACCAACCATCCCAGTTCGTCCTGGACTGCAGGGGTTCCCAGGATGTGGGACTTTTCAGTTTTAAAATCAGGACATTCCCAGGCAAACCAAGATGAGTTTGTCACCCTGCATCCCTTAGTTAAAATCTCTCAACAGTTTCTCAAAGATTCCAAGATAAACTTAAATTTGTCAATGTAATACACAAAATCCTTTGTAATCTAGCCCTTCCTCTCTACCTTCATCTTCATCATGACTCCGTATTTCCTGCACAAACACACACACCCTTTGCTTTGGCAATACTGGGCTCCTAGAACTTCCTCCACAGATATTTCATGCTCTTTCTTGACTCCTTCTTTGTCTTTGCCCTTGCAGTTCCTTCCACTTGCAATGCCCATTGCCCTACTCCTTTCATCAGCTAGCTCCTTCAGATCCTGACACATCATCTCCACTAATAAGTCACCCCTGAGAGTCTAACGTAGAAGCTCCTCTACTGTGACTTCTATAGCACCCTGTTTTTAACTCTGACCTGACATCTCTTATGCTTCACTGTGATTATGATCTGCCTGCCCTAATAGACTGGGCAGTTCCTGAGGACAGGGACTATGCCTTCTTTAAGTCAAGGAGTTGACGCATATCCGTGCTCATTATTGGATGGACGAACAAATAAGTTGTATATATTTGCCTTCTCACCTCCACTACTAAGTGACCTCCTCAAAGGCAGAGAGGACGCATCTTGATGTTCTTTGATCTCTTGATTTTCTCCCCCAGCACCTGGTCCACAGCAGGGCTTAATTAAATGTTTTGAATATATGAATGAATGAATGAATACATCTTTCTTTAGCTATGAGCCTAGCTTTCTTGGTGAAATAAACTTCCCTTCAGTTTGTTCACTACCCCCTGCCCCAGCTGGCTGTGTGCCCTAGACAAGGAACTAGTTGTCAGAACTAAACATGGCTCCACACTGTCCCTCAAGTGGCCATCAGCCCAAAGACACTGGGGTCAGGACCTCTCCTATAGGCATGAACTCCAGAAGGAAAAAGATTTCTGTCCAAAGGCTGATTTCAGTCAAATCTAATAAAATTTTCAACTAGATTCCTTATACAATTAAATATAAAGGCCACTAGCACATGGGGAGGAAGGCTACACCAGATGGCTTTCCCACTACAAAGAGATGAAATATATGTCACTTCCACTTCTGTAGTGGTTTAGTCTTTTTGGAGCTCAGCATTAAACAGCTGGGAGCCCTTTCTGACAGTGCAGATTCCACTGCTGATGGCAGGAAGTCAGTGGCAAGCAACGTCCATCCATTTTCTCCAGCTACCTTTCCAGCCAACCAACTATGACTTTCTCCCCTACAAAAGTTTTATGCCAAGTTAAGTAGAAAGCCTAGCAATGAATAAGACCTCAAGGGGTTTGGCAGGATGGAGAAAATGAGGAAAGTTTGGAATAATGGTGATTGTTCCTGGGAATAAATGTAAAGTGGAAAAAGGTCCAAGGGCATTGTGGTTGCACAGACCAGGGATCAAAGCCTCACTCTTGCGTGTAGAAGCCGCCTGACCCCAGTTCACTGGGCCTGGGCCTCAGTTTTCTAATCTCGACAGGGAGAAGAATGACAAGACCTAGTTGGCACAGAGTATGTTCAGTACATTTTAGCTCTCTTCCCCTCTCTTGACTCCTATTGTATTTGCTAAAATGACACTTCTGGTCTGAAATGGATTTTTTCTTTTCCTCATGTATGGGTTTTTTTTTTTTTTTTTTTTTTAGTAATGATAACTCCCATAAAGATTGTTTTAAATGAAATCAAATTTAGATATGCATTTTTAAATTACTTACTTTTGAATAGAAGGACAAGACTATGCTGAACAGAATAAAACTAGAATTGTCAATGGGTACCTGGGAAATGTGACAGCTCTATCCATGAGGCAACCATGACAGCTAAAAAAATTGGCAACTTGTAATTTGCTTTGGGTCTCCAGTATATTCTGCTTTGAGTCTCACATTTGCTCTCCTGTGTCTCCCAAATGGAGAGGGGTCTCTAACACTCTTAAGCTCCCTGATATATGCCTTGATACCTGTCCCTGAGACTAGTTGTTTCCATACACTATTGTTCCTGATATTCATGCACCTCCAAGTCCACTCATCTTTTAAAATCACATTTAAATAGGCACGTGTGAGAGAGTCTAACACACCTGTAAGCCAAAATCCCATGGGGCACTGTAGAAGACATCCCAGTAAGGCTAAATGAGCAAGGGTTTCAGAATCAGAGGCCTAAATTCTAACCTTGGCCACTTCATCTTTGTACAAGAGTAGCGCTTATGTCTGTGGGCTGTTATATAAAATCTACAAATACCTGTCATTCAGTCCAATTTCCCATTCAGTGAGAAGCCCCTTTCATCACATTCCTAGCAGATAGTCACCCCATCTCTGCTTCAGTTCCTCCAGTGACAGGGACCTCCCTTTTCTGAACTGCCATGTAAGTTTGTGCAATTTGGGTATTGCACAAAAGCACCAACCTGAAGAGGCAAATGGGAGCTAAAATCGAGTCCCCATTCTGCATGTAAAGCTTGTTGCCTAAAAGGGATGCCTTTTTCTTTTTTGATGGTCCATAAAAGGCTCCTTTTTCTAACTCTCACAAAGGCATCATATAGACTAGCGGTGACCTTGCCAGGTCAACACACTCCAGTGCTCACTGAAAAATAGAAGGAACTTCAACCTCTGCCATGAAGGATGTTGTTTCAGATGCCAAGTGGACAGCGAGACTGTGTCCTTTGGCTCCTCTTAGCAAGGGCCACGACCCCAAATGAGCCCAGGTGTTGAGAGACCAGCAATTAGTCGCCATCCAAGCTAGTGTCTCTGCAAGAGAAGAATATAACAAAATAAATAAAGACCTGCAGTAGCACACCATGCTTGATCATTTATCAAATTGCAAAATCTTATCCATGACTGTGAAATGGCTTTATGGTTAGGAAAATGTACTAATAATGTTATTAGGCAGCAATTAAACTTAAATTCCTTTTAACTGTATTTGATGTCATTCTTTTTCTGGGCCCATTAGAGTAACATTAAGGTGTTTGTACAGATAGCTCAGTCATTTCAAATTACTTTCTTGTCTAATGTGGGAGCCTTTAATAGCATACTCTTAGGTTGAATTCAATTTTGGAGACACCAGGCATGCTAATTAGATTGTCTCAGTGTTCCTTGCAGAAGAAGCCAAAGAAGAGCTATTTTTCCTCTCTTCTGCTTAGCAATGTTCATGGAACACAACTTTCTGTGCAATTAGAGGTATAGACCCTTTACTACACAAAATCTCACTTGAACCATAAGTATTGCTAGCAGACACAATGTCTGGTTAATATGCCACCATTGTTGAAATGTTTTTAAGTTCTCATTAGAGACAGTAAGTTTTCTCCCCTATTATTCTGAGTATCGTAGCCAGTGTTTGTTCTGTCTCAACATATTAGAGTTGGAAGAGAGGGAGAAATGAGTGAACATTTATTAGGCACCTACCATCTGCCAGGTTCTGGGTGAGATGTTTAATGCCTCTAACAGCCCTGTGAGCTGTGGGTCATTATCTCCAATTACTTTGGGGATGGGGAAACTTTGACTCAGAGAGGGTAAGTAAAGTGCCCAAGGTCACACAGCTGGCAGGTTATGGAGTTGGGATTTAAACAGATCTGACTCTAAAGCACATGGTCTTCCCCTACTCTTAGCTCTTCCACTTACTGGTTTGGAAACTTGGAAAGTCACTTTAACATCTTGATCATCAAGATCACATCTATAAAATAGGGGTGATAATATTCACATCCTCACAGTACATTTTATTTATCAAATATAGTAATAAATGTAAATGGCCCTTGGAGAAAGTAAAATGCTATACATATGCTGATGAAAAGCAACTCTTGAGGCACCTTAGTTTCCCCATCTGTAAATACGGGGCATGCAAGCTGATATATGGATCAGATGGGATAGTATTATGTCAAGCATCCAGCCCATGGCCCAGAACTCAAACATTCAGCCGAACAATAATTTCATCATCATTTCAACCAGCCTTAGTCCCTGGCAGCCTTCCAACTATGTAATCTCTGCTCATTTACAGATTCCCTTTTCTAAGTCTCCTTTTTCATTGATCTATTAACATAAATTCTTTCTTCAAGTAGTCATTGCACTTGGCATTGATCTACTAACTTACAGCTATTACAATCATGATTGCAATTACCATTTGGCTCCCTGCAATGCTATCATCATTTTCTCTTGGTTACCATGATAAATCTTACTAATAACTCCTGCCTCAGATCCTTTGTGGAATGAGGCAAGAGACTAATTTATTAATTGATGGATTAATGACTCATAACAGTTACAATCATCATTAATTGCTATTACCTCTGAAGCATCAAATGGTTGAGGGGGAATAAGAGTGAGGCTAAGTGGAGTGTTTCTTCCTCTCAGAAGGCCAGCCTGGTAGAGAAGGTGAGAGCTGTCACCAGCCAGGCAGAGAAAGTAAATGTCACCTTGTGAGTATGAGTGTATTAAAACTGTCATGGCACAAACCACCGCTGTTGCAACCCATTCCTTTGTCTTCCCTGGCTCTGACTTGGCTTTCCCCATAACTACTGTGATTCTTTCAACATTAGACATCCAGCTCTGGGCTGCTGGCCCTTCCCTCATCCCAAGGTCATTCTCCACCCAGGAATTCCTGAGAGCCAGCCAGGCAAGATAAGAAAACAGTAGGCCTATTTGCCCCTCCAGCCTCTGGGATCCCTGCAAGCTCTGGTGAGTGCAGCAAGTAGCTACAAACTTGTCACCCTGTCTTTGAGAGATCACTCATCCTTGAGCCCTCAGATTCCATGGAACCCATGGAAGACCAAAGCTCAAAGTCAGAAGAAGGGTACACCATGAAGAACCCAAACTTTTCATCAGTCCGCTCTGCCCCATCTCCATTCATACCCAACTCTCCTGTGTGAGAAAGATAACCCTTCCAGAGCCACATGAATCTCTTGTGCAACCCTCTTAGCCATGCAGCATTTCTGCTTAGATACAAGAGTTGTGCCAATGCAACACCCACCCTTTTGCTAAATTATTCCCATCAAGGAAAGAGTATTATACATTCTGCTTATCACAGGGTTTACCTGTAATGACCCCCCACCATCAGCAAAGCCAATCATTTTCCCTTAAATATTATAGCTATTGTTCATTACTATCGGCTGTAGAGTTTAGTTTGAAGGTTTGCCCATAGCATATCCCCCATCCTTTACCATCCAAGATCTACATGTATGAACTGTTTTTCCTCTACTTACTATCAACTTTGAATGCCTGTGCCCCCCGCTCCTTTCTCCTAGAGAGCCTTTCTCCTATAGACCTGACCTCTCTCATAACTCATCTATAGAATCTTGCAACCATTTTCCTGAAAAAACAATGGAAACAGACCAGGGGCTTGGTTCAGTGAAAATGTTATTTAAACCTGAGTCTACATGGTAAAATGAATTATACATAGTTTACCAAACAGATGAAATGTATACACAGCTACCGCAAATAGCACACAGGCATCACTGCAGAGTAAAATTGGGTTAACGATCAATCCCTCCAAAACAGGGCATTAGGAAAGCCCTTGGCCTAGGCCAGTTGAATGGATTTTTCTTGGGCTTCTCCAGACTCCTTCTGTCTTTGTGATGGTTCTGTAGTTTCTGCTGATTGACCTCTGGACCCAAGATGAGCAGCGCCCCTTCTCATCAGACTGGCCACTTCCTTATATCAGAACTGATCAGAACATTGCAAAGAGTTATTTAATATGTCCGTCTAACTGATCTGGTAAAGTGGGAGGAAGACTGGGCAACCTTTCAATGCCAGACTTTGCATTTGATCTCACAGTCAGTAAAGATTATTGAGCTGAGGAGTACATCTTAGTAATAACAATATGCATCTCCCTGAGTTGTCTGAGGATCAGATGAAATAATATATGAGGATCAAATGAAATAATATATGCAAAATGAATGTGAAACCTCTATAGGCCTGATGATTATTATTATTTCTTTCTGAAGGAGTTCTTCCCCATTAGTGATTCCTGGCTTGTCTTTGGACTCCTCTTTCAGAAAAGCAAGCCAGACACATGTGACAAGTTAAACAGGCATAGAAGATATTTTTATCTGCTCAAGCCAACAACAGTAAATGCGTCCAACACAGTGTGTGATTAATTGCCAAATGAATTGTGAAAAGAATAATTGCCAGAAGAGTTTGAACAAGGAAGGAATCAGCTCTAACCAGTGGGGAAGGGAAGAAGGAGGATCAGGAGAGGCTGTATAGAAGAATAGAGATTTTGTTTTTGGTCTTGTGGGCCAGATAGGATTTGGATTGGCAGGGAGAGGACATTCCAGGGAAGATAAGTAATGTGTGGTTGGGTGGACATGCTAGGGATTGAGGTGTTCAGGGAGCTGGGAGTGGGGGAGATGCATTTGATGTAGTGAGAAATTGTGAATGGTATTTTCTCTGACTCGGTACCTTTAACCAAGCCCTACATACCTGTGCCACCCACTCCAACCAGGCTCTCCAATCCTGGCTGTCCCACTTATTCCAACACTCACTCCCTCTTATGTTGTACCCACCCTTTGCCATCCTGGCTCATCTTCACACCTAATCTTGACTACATTTCCCATTTATATCCTTGTGCAGGGCCCTGTGAACTTGATTCTAATTTTTGACCTCAGAGGTTTCTTCCTCAATTCCCACTCAAGCCTACAGAAGTAAAGCTAACACTAAGCCAGATCTTCCTGTGAGATCTTGAAGTCTTCTACCTCCTTAAAGTAATCCTGTGAAGTGGAATTTCTTTTACCCCCATTTTACAGGAGAGGAAACTGAGGTTTGAGATGTTAATTGTGAGCACTGTGTATTATTAGTCCACTTTGCATTGCTATGAAGGAATACCTGAGACTGGGTAATTTACAAAGAAAAGATATTTATTTGGCTCATGGCTCTGCAGGCCGTACAAGCACAGCATTGGCATCTGCTCGGCTTCCGGTGAGGTCTCAGGAAGCTTTTACTCATGGCAGAAGGCAAGGGGGAGCAGGCATGTCACAAGATGAGAGAAGGGGCAAGAGAGATGCCAGGCTGTTTTAAACAACCAGCTGTCCTGTGAACTAATAACGTGAACTCACTCATTACCTCAGGGAAGGCACTAAGCCATTTATGAGGGATCCACCTGCATGACCCAAACACCTCCCACCAGACCCAACTCCAACATTGAGGGTCACATTTCAACATGAGATTTGGAGGGGACAGATATCCAAACCATATCAGGGTGAGATTTGAACCCCAACCTGTCTGACCCCATAGCCTAACTCCCACCACTAGGCAGATGACACAGCCTCTTATTGCCTTGGCCCACCATATTGGGTTTTTTCTTGTTAGTACCCTTGGATAGGATATTTTACTCCCAGCAACCCTTGGAACTTAGACCCTGTCTCATATTGCCATCCTGCTGCAAATCCTTGGGTACCAAGGACGTGTCATAGGTAGGAATTCTCAGTGCAGCAGTTAGTTTGGGGTCCTAAAAGACTTTCTTTCTTTATTTTCTTTTTTGTTGTTTTTTTGTTTTTTTTTTTTCAGAGTCTCGATCTGTTGCCCAGGCTGGAGTGCAGTGGCGCAATCTCGGCGCACTGCAACCTCCACCTCCCAGATTCAAGCAATTCTCCTGCCTCAGCCTCCTGAGTAGCTGAGATTACAGGAGTGTGCCACCATGCCCAGCTAATTTGTTTTTTTGTTTGAGACGGAGTTTCGTTCTTGTTGCCCAGGCCTGGAGTGCAATGGCGCAATCTCGGCTCACCACAACCTCTACCTTCTGGGGTTCAAGCGATTCTCCTGCCTCAGTCTCCCGAGTACCTGGGATTACAGGCATGTGCCACCACGCCTGGCTAATTTTGTATTATTAGTAGAGACAGGGTTTTGCCATGTTGGTCAGACTGGTCTTGAACTTTCAACCTCAGGTGGTCCGCCTGCCTCAGCCTCCCAAAGTGCCAGGATTACAGGCCACCGTGCCTGGCCAATTTTTGTATTTTTAGCAGAGACGGGGTTTCAGCATGTTGGCCATGCCGGTCTCGAACTCCTGACCTCAGGTGGCCCACCCACCTCAGTATCCCAATGTGCTAGGATTACAGGCGTGAGCCACTGCGCCCGGCCCCTAAAAGACTTTCAACACCAACATTTATATTTGATTCTGTTGACAGTGCAAGCCAGTGAAGGTTTTAAGATGGTTATAAACATGAGGATAACATGATCAAATGCCATATTTTCAGAAGATAAATCCTGGACACAGTCCAGGACTATCCTGCCTCTTCCCTCCTATACAATGAAGAGGTGGCAGGAAGACACAATTTGCACCCTATTTTGTGGTTTAAGTTAAGGTAATAAGAGTCTGAATTAGGTAGTGGTGGTAGAAATGGACAGAATATGATAATAAGTAATTGACTCATTTTACTCTGAAATAAATGTATTTCTTCTGAAAATAAACTTTCTCACCAATAGCATCATCTGGAAAGAATAAGCTCATAGCTTCATAACTCTCAGGGACCCAGGATATATCTCAGGTGTATCATTGTTCCTTGGTTCATATTCTTGAAACTTTTGGCTGCAGCATGATGTAGAGGGAAGCTTAGGGGCTTGAAGTCAGGCCCACTTTCTAGTAGTGACTCTGCCACTCAACTAACCATGTGACCTTGGGAAAGTCCTTAATCTCTCTGAGCCTGTCTCCTCATCTGTAAAATGGGGTTAATAATGTCTGTCACACAGGGTTGTTGTGAGGCTTAAATACAACAGAAGATAGAAAAGCTATGATGAGCACAGAATAAATGTCAGTTTTTGTACTATCATTTCTTAGCCAAATATCTCATTAAAAGCCCGAAGTAATCACCCTTAAAATCATGTTTGAAAGAAAAGTGATTGGGTTTAACCAACCTTTTAGAAAGAAATTTGGCTTTCCAAATGCTTTCCACTGTGTATTAAGACACATAAAACTGTTCATATCTTTTGACCCAGTTGTTCCACTTCTCAGAATCTATTGTTAGGAAATTGTTCTCAGTACAGAAAGAGTGGAATGCACAAAGAGGTTCAATGCACAGATGGCTACAATGGTGAAAAATCAGAAGCAACTTGAATATCCAGAAGCCAATGATTGCAGAGTCCCACTGCAGTCTGCTGATACTTTAAACATGCTTTAAATCAGCATAAAATACACAGCTCAAAACAATATGAAAACGGGCAAAGTAAATCAAGGATCAAACATTCTTTTCTTCAATTCATCACTTCCCACCTCTGATGTCCAACCCCACTCTTCTGCAGGGCTTCCCTCTGTGGCCCATATACCAACAATTCTCTTTTTCTGCCATCTGGGTACTACCAGAGCTCATTTGCACAGCATTAAGCTTCCCACCCAGCTGCCTAAGCCCCCTCGGAGGCAAATCTCAGCTCTTTCCCCTGCAGACACAGAGGTTCCCTCCAAGCTTGGCAGTTTTTTGACACAGCTCTCTCTCTCTGTCTCCCAAGGCTTCCTTGCTCTGGCCCCACCCCACATCCCTATTACCTTCCCATTTCCAACTTCTTTCCCGATTATCTCCAACGCAATTCGCTGTGTCCTTCTAAGTTAGGGAAAGTATTTTCTCAGGTGTCCAAAATTTGTTCATCTACATAAACTTAAGAGAAAAAAAAGATGGACTTTGATGTCAAAGTTTATTTAGAAGCCTGTTTACACTTAGTCTCCAAGTCTTTCAGTCTTGACTGCCTTGTGGAATCCCTCAAGAGAAGACTAAAGTGTTATTAAACTACATCATTTCAAAGCTGGCGTTCATGAAGTTAGAAACACAGACAGTTAGCTGGTCAAAAATAAAAATCACATAAAGTCATGTGGTGCTACCTGTATTTTGTAAGCGGGCACTTCCTCTTTTGGTAACTCCTTGAATGAAGAGCATTTGGTTTCTCTTCAGTTTGTATAATTATGTGCATTATGCAATTTCTTAGCTTTGGCAGGCACTGGGTAGCATTTGGCTTCAGCACTTTCAACTCTAAGGACAATTTCACAATTGGGCTTTTCCCGTCAGCTCCAACATCTGGACCCAGGGGAGACTGGGTCCACCATGTGATGAAGCCCTTATGTGAACTTCCTCAGCCAAGCAAGAACAAGCTGTACAAGGGCAGGTCCTTCCCTCACTCCAGGAGTCTGAGAGCAGGCCTTTCACTATGGCTGCCAGGTTATGGCCATTTTTTAAAAGAAAATAAGCTGAGCATTTTTTAAAATGTTGCTTTACTGGTTGAACAATAATCACTATTTCAAATCAATATTTATTCAGCACCTACTGCACGCCATGAGTTCCACACTGTGTGCTGGAATACAGAGGCAGCTCCTGCTAATCCATCCTGCCTCTTCTATCTTCCTTCTTCTTTCTTCCTTCTTCCTTCCTTCCTTTTCTCCCTTCCTTCCTTCTTTACTTCCTTCCTTCTTTAGTTCCTTTCTTCCATCCTTCTTCCTTCCTCCTTCCTTCCTTGCTTCTTTTCTTTTCTTTTTTTTTTTTTTGAGACAGAGTCTTGCTCTGTCACCCAGGCTAGAGTGCAGTGGCACGATGATGTCAGCTCACTGCAACCTCTACCTCCCAGGTTCAAGCAATTCTCCTGCCTCAGAGTCTCGAGTAGCTAGGATTAAAGGGGCCTGCCACCGTGCCCGGCTGATTTTTGTATTTTTAGTAGAGGTGGGGTTTTACCACCTTGACCAGGCTGGTCTTGAATTCCTGACCTCATGATCTACCCACCTCAGCCTCCCAAAGTGCTGGGATTACAGGCATAAGCCACCACGCCCGGCCTCTTTTCTTAAATATTGTTTAAATAATGCTGAAAACAAAAAAAGAAAAAAGCACTTACAATCCCATCACTTGGTATATAAAGAATAAAAAGAGCATTGTTCTAAAGTTTATTTAGAAGCCCATTTACACTTAGACCTCAAGTCTTTTAGCCTTCAATACTTTGTGAAGTTCCTCAAAAGAAGAGTGAAATGTTATTAAACCATATCATTTAAAAAATACATTGCTTATCCTCCCCTCTCTGAGTCCTCTGCTGCCTCTGGTGGCCTTGGGCAGGGAATCCAATGCCTGCCCCAACTGGCCTCGGCAGTGATGGAACCTGGACCAATGAGAACCAGTCTCTGCCTAGAAAGCGCTCGTAGGTTATCTTACATACAAAGGATGATGCCTTCACAGTTTAAACTCTCCCCTTAATTTATATCCTTGTGCTGAGCTTTCTGCCTCTCCCACAGATCTTCCAGTCCCACCTCCTCTCCAGTAGAACTCCTTAAATGTAGAGTTGTTTTCTTCTTCCTTCCCCACACACTTAAAACAGGCAGGCACATTTTGTTCTTCGTGAACGTTCAGGACCCGCACACACTGTGAAACAACGAGTGAAAGGAGGAGACAGCACGGACTCTGACTTCCTGGCTCTAGAAAATTCCTTCCAGAGTAAGTTTGCATGCAGTTCTCTGTTGCACACAGTCCTGGGCCAAAGGATCCCAAATGAAAGCAAAAACCCATCAAGAGAATTCTGATTTAAAAGTTAAGAAAACAGCCTGTGTGTATTTTTAGAACAGCCCAGAAAAGAATACATCTGTGACTTGAAACAGCTGGAAATCTACTTTCTGCCAAAATTATGCTGATTATGAAAGCTGTAATGGTCAGACAAGAGACATTCAAAATCCGGGCAGTCCTGTATTTTCATGTATTCAACTTTCAAATAATCTTTACTTTCATACATTAAACATTGACACCTCTACACTGCCTTTCAAACACCAAATGCCAGCCAGCCATGAGGTTTGTACAGCCGTGTTTGTATAATTGAGGATTTTATTGTATTTTGCCCTTATCAGTTTAATAGTAAGAATGATCAACCAAAAGAACAAAAGTAATCAGAAGCGTGGGTTTTATAAACTCATAATATACTTAGAAAATAAAGAAAATTATGAGGCATCCTGAAAACAGAATAACATTAGCCCTGGATAGTCATTGGATTACGCCAGTCAACCATGTGTTCAATTCTGAAGGAAAACAACAAAATTTTAAAATATGTGTGAAATGTTAAAAATATTGGTAACAACTTGTGGCTAAAAGACAAGGTATCATTAGGGATATATATATATATATATATATATATATTTTAAGATTACTGAAAATGAAGTCTTCTCCTACTTGGGACTCTGCTAGGGTATGTCTGTCATTCACTGTTATGTCCTCAGTGCCTTGCGCATAATAGATGCTCCATAAACATTTGTTGAATAAATGAATAATGTAAGTCATTTGTAGCTTCGACATTTTAAAGAATTTATTATGCATAAAAGTAGAGATATATTTGCCTGTCTCTAAATATAGAAAGAGAAGTAGAAAAAGGATTTCTGAAGCTGTCCCGTCAATGTGCATAGAGATGGATCAATCTCTTACAGGGGTACAAAGGTGAATTTAAGCAGAAAGGGTGACAGTGAGCTGTTTGTCAGACTATTGTCCAAATACCCTCCCTCACAGTACACCCTCCTGCAAGCCACACACACACCTGACTGAAATCAGGCAAAAAAACAGACCTGGTAAGTCCAGGACAAAGACAGGGCTTAGGAGTGAGGTGCCCCACCCCCCCTCCCCCATCACAGGATGCAAGGTCTGGAAAGAGGTGGGACAGAAAGTTGTGCCCGGGGGAGAACATCAAATTCAAGTCCAATATGGTCCAAACTGAGGAATAAAATGAAAATGTACAACCAAGGTAAAGAACCAAACCAGAGATGCTGGTGAGTGAAGAGCATTCAAATGGACATTTCTAGAGGAATTCTCAGAGTAGAGTGCAGGCATCCAAACTGGTGTTTCCCACCAACTTGCTGTGTGCATTTGAAGAAACCAGAGCAGAATGCATGCAGCTCCTATGCAAAAGATGGATAAATTACAACACAAAACAGACAGTCTAAACTCGTGCACCAGCAGAGCAAGTCTCTGATGTATTTGCTCCAAAATGTAAATGATGAAGCCAAATGTTGGACACAGTTGAGATCAGGCACTGGAAAAGTATTTCAATGGTGCCAAGGCCACAAGCATGGAAGAAAAGCAGTGTCAGCAGCAAGTGTGGTGAGAAACAGGGTAAAAGCAGGATGGTCCTGAGATTCCAAGATCAGAACCAGGAAGTGTTGGCAGGAAGGCCTGGGAGATGATTAGAACAGTTCTGCCTCCACAGAGGACCCTAGCCTCACCACCCCAATCTTAAAGGTACCCCATGCTGAACTTCCTCACTGACAGCTTGTGAACATGTATAAGGCCCAGGAGGAGTTGTGGTAAACGTATGCACACATATATATATAAGTATCATCCTGCTCCAAGGTTTTGGAGGATGGTGAGCTCTGCTTGTTGGTCATTGGTTTCACTTTATGTGACCTTAAAGTGCATTTGAAGTGAACTCACATTCAATGTCGCTTTGTGGGATGCTTGGGGAGGAGGGTCTCCTTTAGTGTCCAGCCTTCTGAGGCTCTGCCTTTTCCCTCCCTGCCCCTCCTCAGACAAGCAGAGCTGAGACTCTGCCTTCAAAGCTCGGGTATTGCCTGGAATCCCTGAGGAAGTGCTAGCTGGGGAATCCGGTCAGCTAACACATGACTCTCAGACAGTCTATACTCTCTCCTCTGACATCCAGGAGGGCCCATGGCAGGGCCACACTGTGAGACCTTGCCCATCACACAGCCCTTACAGAGCCTTTTGACAGCGGTGACCACTCATGGCTTTCAGAGTATGCTGCTTCCCTGAGGAGCTCACCAAGGGCTGTGATACTCTCAGAAGTGCCCCTGAAAGGCAGCAGTTTACAGAAGGACCCCTGTTGAGCCCCTGGTGAAGCTGAGCTGCTGCACAGCTTGCCCAAGGAACACCTTTTAGAAATATTTTCAGATCCACTGGGACTGCCACAGGCTCCTCATCCTGTGCCCAGCACGGGCCAGTGGTTCTAGCCCTTTTGGTTCAGGATAAAACTTCACCCTTCCTAAGTTTTTGTCTTTCCACTCATCCCTCACTGGTGAGGCAAAATATGCCTATGAAATCTTCCCATTGGTGTGCGAGAGTCAATATTTAGGGTATTTGACAAAAGCTCTAGATATCTCTTCCTCTGAGTCCTTACGCAGCATATACCTGTGGGCATGGAATTGAATAATCTGCCAGTCCTCCATTTCCTTCAGCTCCCTAAGCAGCAAATACAAACTAAACTTCATTAGCAACTCCAACTTGAATGGCAAATGCCAGCCACTGGGTCAGCTCAAAGCTCAAGGATAAATTTCAGTGGTGAAACATCCACAGAAAACCCTCAAGTGGGAGAATGTTAAGAAACAGTGGGAAAGAACTAATGGGAATCTAGGCCTACTTCACACACACACACACACACACACACACACACACACACACACACACACACACACACACAGCCTGCCTGCATGGCTGGTACAATAGAAGTGTGTATTTACTTGCTCATCTATTTCATTACAAGGGACCAATCACAAAGACATTTATTTTGTCTTCTTTCCTGCTCTGGTAAGCTAATTACAAAGTAATTAAATTAGCTACAGAATAAATTAGTTGTTATCAAACTGCAAGTAAAGGGATTCTTCTAAAAATTATTTAGGGTAAAACATTGGCTTGCACAATTATTCCAGGTTAGGAAACATTCTTAAAATTTATTTTATTAATGTGTTTATTGTAGGAGGAAATCCTAAATTTAAAGGTAAACCTAAAGTAAATATTTATTCTACCTTTAATGAATGATAAAGAAAGGAAAGCATGGATAAATTCTTGAAAATACTAGAGAGGGCGGTCTACGTGAAATGTTTATGTGATAATCTTTGTTGGTTGAGGTAACTGAAATATTGAAATGTCTTTAGTGGTGAGCAAGTGCGGTAGAATGGTGCTTACTCTACAGAATATTCTATTAAGCACCCTTACCACATGTAATTACTAAGTAGCCGGAAAGAATGTCTTTTTCAAAAGTACGTACTCTCCCCTCTTAAAAATCTCAAAAATAGCATGTTTTCTTTTCAACTTCTGAATTACACTTCTATTAAATGCCACGCAGAGTTCGGAAAATGGCTGCCTCTGATCAATCTGATGTGCAAAGCCCTTCATGAAGTCATATCCATTTGATCATAAATAAGCTCAAAGATACCTTGCAATAAAAGTGTCAGGCTTTCAGCTCTCTGGCAAAGTAAAAGTTATTTATACATTGAAAGGGTGTGGGATATTAATGGCAAAGACAAAAATGATTAGAAAAGGCCTGGAATCAAAGGACAAAAGCTGGAATTATTAAACACAATACAACATAATGCCACAATCAGAAACACTGTAATACCATGGAATTCTTACAGTGCAGGTCAAATTATGCCCATGAGCATAATACTTGATACTTGAGGGTGAAATGTCAGGTCCTATACTTGGGCCTGGAAGCAACAGCACAATTACAAGATCAAATAACAGTATTGGGAATAAAAATAGTTTGCAGGTTTTAGTGGGCAGTGAAGTCAGAGTTCATGGCATGCAGAGGCTGCAGAAAGGCCAATTTGAGGATGGACAGCACTACAAGGCATAGTCTGGAAGTAAGGTTCTTAACTGGGGAGTGGATTTAGGAGTCACAGCCTCTATTGTCAGACATTTATTTCACAGTTTCATAGCAACATTGTCATGATTAGCTATGTACATATAACTTTGCAACCATCCTTAATGAATACCTAAGGATAATACCAAAAGTGAAATTTCTGGATCTGAGGGTGTATACATTCTTAGTGCTTTTAATACATACTACCATGGGCCTCTTGAAACATTTTCTGTTTCTAATAAGAGCAGTTGAAAGTTCCTGTTTCGGCCGGGCGCGGTGGCTCACGCTTGTAATCCCAGCACTTTGGGAGGCCAAGGCGGGTGGATCACGAGGTCAGGAGATCAAGACCACGGTGAAACCCCGTCTCTACTAAAAAATACAAAAAATTAGCCAGGCGTGGTGGCGGGCGCCTGTAGTCCCAGCTACTCGGAGAGGCTGAGCCAGGAGAATGGCGTGAACCCGGGAGGCGGAGCTTGCAGTGAGCCGAGATTGCGCCACTGCACTGCAACCTGGGCGACAGAGCGAGACTCCCCCCCCCCCCCAAAAAAAAAAAAAAAAAAGAATGTTCCTGTTTCCCCAGCTATCCACCATTTGCCTCATGATTTTCTCTAGGACTAAATTTTAAAGTAGAGTCTTTAAAGCAGAAGGGAGTCCAAATTCCATCCCTTTCATTTATAGGAGAAAAAAATTGAAGCCCACGAAGGATAGGCGATGTGTCCTCTAATACCAGAGCTTCTCAGAGGGAGAGAAGATGGGGGTGGCTGTAGCTCCCTTCTCCTGGCCTTAGGCCTGATATAGAACAGGTGCATGGAAATGTCCAGCATAGAGAAATCTATAGAAACAGAAAGTAGATTAGTGGTTGCCTAGGCTTGTGGATGGGAGGGAAAATGGGGAGTGACAACTAACGAGTATGGGTGTTTTGGTGGGGGCATTGAAAATGTTCTAAATCTATCACGGTGATGTTTACACAACACTGTGACGATACTAAAAATTATTGAATTACACACTTTAAAGAGGTAAATTATATGTTATATAAAATATATCCCAATAAAGCTGCTATTTTAAAAAAAATGTGCTCAGTAAACATTTGTAGAAGGACAGAATAGAGGGAAGAAAACAGATCAAACACCCTTGTACCTTGATTTCCAACCAGTGGTCTTCCCACTTTCTCACTTTCACTGAAGTGGAACATGTCTAAAATTGTCCCCAGCATCAGTGTTGGGTTTCCCCTAGGTGTTTCCCTGTTGTTTCAGGAATGTGGTTTTTTTTTTGTGTGTTTTTTGTTTTTTAGTAAACACTAACCTGCCTCTTCCAGAACTTTTGAGTAGTGAATTTTTAAAATCTGAGCTTCAGGCCAGGCGTGGCAGCTCGCACCTGTAATCCCAGCACTTTGGGAGGCCGAGGCGAGTGGATCACTTGAGGTCGGGAGTTTGAGACCAGACTGGCCGACATGGCGAAACTCTGTCTCTACTAAAAATACAAAAATTAGCCAGGCGTGTTGGTGCATGCCTTTAGTCCCAGCTACTTGGGAGGCTGAGGCAGGAGAATCTCTTGAACCCGGGAGGCTGGGGTTGCAGTGAACAGAGATGGCACCACTGCACTCTAGTCTGGGTGACAGAGTGAGACTCTGTCTCAAAAATAAATAAATAAAATCTGAGCTTCAGCCTTTTATATTTTCCTGAGAATCTAGCTCAGGACTGGTCACAAAGTAGGCACTTGATAAATGCTTATTTACTGAAATACTGGTGAATTGTATGTACATTAAATATTAAGTAATAAGGCAGTAATATAGTATTATTTTCTAATATTGATGCCTAATTTCTCCAGCTGTCAGTTCAGGCTTTGTCAATTCAGTTGGCAGTTAACACTCTGGCATTTCAGAGATTCTGATCTCCCCCTTACATTTCACTGTGCATAGTGAGTTGTTATGGGCCCCACTTTGCCCTCAGTGCCCGAAAGCACAGGACTAAATTTAACGCTCACAAGTATTGACTGCAGCATCTGGGGGGCAAATCCAGAATCCATGAAGCTTAAACTTTATTCACTTTGGAAGGAGGAAAGGTCCTCTTTAAAAAAAAAAAAAAAGTGGGGGGCTGGGCACGGTGGCTCACGCCTGTAATCCCAGCACTTTGAGAGGCTGAGGCAGGCAAATCACCTGAGGTCAGGAGATCGAGACCATTCTGCCTAATGCAGTGAAACCCCACCTCTACTAAATGTACAAAAAAAAAAAAAAAATTAGCCAGGCGTGGTGGCCTGCACCTGTAGTCCCAGCTACTCAGAAGGCTGAGGCAGGAGAATCGCTTGAATCTGGAGGCAGAGGTTGCAGTGAGCTGAGATCACACCACTGCACTCCAGCCTGGGTGACAGAGCGAGACTTCCATCTCAATCAATCAATCAATCAATCAATCAATCAATAACTAAAATAAAAACACAAAATTATAAATGCTAAGTACAGCACCTTGGAAGGCGCCTGACCAAAGAAGCTTCCTCAGCTTCCTGATAAGTCTGCTTGTGGCTTTGTTCATTTCTCTGCTCCTTTTAATTGGATTTAATTTTGTTTTTATGTTTAAAAGTCCATTGTTAGTAGCAATTTAGCATCATAAGCCTCGTAATTCTTCTTAAAAATACAGTGCATTTAAGTAATTGTGTAATTAACTCCCCACACCATCTAGACGATGACTAGAATGGCGGGGCATCCCATCTTGAGTGGAGGATGGGCTCTCAAATTGGTGCCTAATATGAAAATCACACATAGTCCTAATTGTCTTTAAAATCTCTTAAATTGCCTGTTAAGTAGAGAACATGTGGTTTTATGTGTCCAACCTTGTCAGTAGTTCTTAGACACACTCAAGTTTGAAAATCACTAAGCCAGACCAAAGGAAGGAAAATCCAAATGCAGGTGCCTGGAAGGTAAGAACCTCTTTGCCTTATGATCGCTCTCAAATCTCTAGCTTGAACAAAGGTAGGTGCTCACCTGGAATATTGACTGCCTCTTGTTTTTGATACTGAGCCCTTATAAACTTAATAAATGTTAACAGCTTGGTTTGTTGCTATGGAGTTTGAAAAGATGATATATTTGAAAGCTGATAGACTGGGACTTGGCACAAGAGGTGCTCTGTGAATGTCAGTTGGATTTAAATCTAAGTCTCATTTGATCAGGTCTCCATACACACTGCTCTGCTGAAGATGGTGTCTTCCAAGCTGGTGTTTCTGTTCGTGGCCTCACTACATGCCAGTCCCACTCATTCAGGACGTGGGTCCTGGGCTCAGCACCTCTTTCGGGTTAAATAAAGGATTCCTTTTACCTGAGGGAGGCTTCTCAAGTCTCCCATTTGAAAACATTTCTTCATGACAGCTACATGATGTAACTTTGTATAAACAAAAGTTATTTGAAATGAACTTACTTAATAATTTACTTGCTACATTTGCTTTTTTACTTCTTTGTAAAGCTTAAGCTTAGAAAAGGTGTTTCTGTTGTATTTGCATTTTTCTAAACTGACTCAAGTAAGGCAATAAATGAGGTTTCCAAAAGATGACCAGAGATAAATCTAGCTAAAATCAGTCTCAGGACTTGAGTTAGTTTTGTTCCTACCCTTATACTTATTTCACTGACATAAGTAATAGTGTTTCCTACTATCTACTACTTTGGGGGGAAAAAAAGAGAGTCCCTTTGGTACAGAGTTACTAAGCACCTAAATATCAGCCCTGCTTGCTGGGCATGTGGGATTCGGAAATGAATAAATAGTGCACAGCCTTGACCTGAAGGTCACATATGTCTGAAGACATTTAGTCCCCTAGATACTTTTTTAAGGAGATGTAAGGGCACTAGCTTTCAATGTACCTTTGAGAGAAGTAACTGTATTCCTCCAATGTCTTCATAGTTACATTGCTTTATACAAAAACTCTCTTCATAATAACACCAACATCTGCCTAGGTGTTCAATCCAGACACTATGAGTCACCCAGACCCCTCCTTCCCTTCACCCCCACAACAGTTGACCACCAAGAGATAGTAGCTCTAAGTCCCAAAATATCCATCTCTCCCCTTACTCCTCTATCTCTTTCCTGGTTCAGGCCCCATCACCTCTTGCCTTGACTATCACCACTTCCTAAACTTTTCTCCCTGTCTCCCATTCCCACTTCCTGCCTTTTCCCAATCCCCTTGCCCTACCCAGCCCATGTTCCATACTATAGCTAGAAAGGGCTTTTTAAACACAAAGCTAATGATGGCACCCTCCTGCTTAAATTCCTCTGTGCTTCCCCGTTACTCTCAGCTGTGGTCCTCCACCTTTTTCTCCTGCTAATGTGCATGCTCATATGTATGTGCATTCAGACGTTCATTCACTCATGCACAGTTCTGAGCATGCCAGCTATAATCTCGCCCCATCACTCTGGAGGGTGCAAGCCCTCAGTGGGGAACCCCTGCCTTAGAGCATGAAGCTCAAGTTCCTTGGCCTTGCCTAAAAGTTCTTTCTGATCTGCCCTGTTCACATCTGCAACCTCATTTCCTCCCAGCCACACATATGTGCCCTGTGCACCAGCCTATTCCAAACCGCTACAGTACCCTCAAAGAGACCATGCCCCATGTGTTTTTACACATTGCTCTCTTTTCCTTAAATACTTTCCCCCACCCCTCATCCACCCAGTTAGCAACTGCTAATCCTCCAAGACACAACTTAAGAACCACCACCTCCAGGAAGCCTTCCATGCTCCATTAAATGTCCCTATTCACTATGTTATGTGTCCCTCCCCTATAAGATCATCTATGGCTTCATGCTTATCTGTAATTAATAGAGTGTTCAAGTTTATAGCTTGTCTGTGTGCTAGGGAATAAGCTCCTTGAGACCAAGAACTTTGGGTTATCAATTGTTAAGATCTCAGTTCTTTGCACAGTGCTTTGCATCCTAGGAATTTGCTAACATTTGATATTTGTGGGAGGAAGGAAAGAAGTAAGAGAAGGTGGAACTTTGGAGCTATGATCATTTTCTTTCCATCAAAGCCATAGAAAAAAGAACAATATTTTTAACATCCATTTAATTAACTTCTGTAAAGATTTTTTTGTTGACTTCATGAATCTTAAAATTCTTTATTAAAAGATACTTTGGCTGGTTTCTTCATTCTCACTTTTGAGGATTTGTCTTAAAGTTATATAAAGGATTCATAGGAGAGAGACAGAGGTGGGCAGATTACATGGGGCCAGGAGTTTGAGACCAGCCTGGCCAACATGGGGAAACCCCGTCTCTACTAAAAATACAAAAAATTAGCTGGGCATGGTGGCGCATGCCTGTAATCCCAGCTACTCAGGTGGCTGAAGCACAAGAATAGCTTGAACCTGGGAGGTGGAGGTTGCAGTGAGCCAAGATCACGCCACTGCACTCCAGCCTGGGTGACAGAGCAAGACCCTGTCTAAAAAAATATATATATATATATATATATATTTATGGGAACATTCAGTGATCCCAGGTTTCAAAAAAAAACTCTGTAGCTCTAGAGGATGGTGGCTGGAAGTTGGGCTTTGAAGTGAAACAGACCTGTGTTTGAATCCGTCTTGGCCACTTAGTATCTGCATGGCTTTGGCAAGTTACCTACCTCTCTGAGCCTGTTTCCATATCTATAAAATGGGGATAATAAAACTACCAACTCCTGGCCAGGTGTGGTGGCTCACGCATGTAATCCCAGCACTTTGGGAGGCCGAGGCAGGTAGATCACGAGGTCAGGAGGTCGAGACCATCCTGGCTAATATGGTGAAACCGCATCTGTACTAAAAATACAAAAAATTAGCCAGGCGTGGTGGCGGGCGCCTGTAGTCCCAGCTACTTGGGAGACTGAGGCAGGAGAATGGCATGAACCCAGGAGGTGGAGCTTGCAGTGAGCCAAGATTGCGCCACTGTACTCTAGCCTGGGTGACAGAGCAAGACCCCATTTCAAAAAAAAAGAAAACAACTACCAACTCCATAGCATTTGTTTGATTTTTTTTTTTCTTTTTGAGACAAAGTCTTGCTCTGTCACCCAGGCTGGAGTGCAGTGGCACAGTCTCAGCTCAATGCAGCCTCAACCTCCCGGGCTCAATCAATCCTCCCACCTCAGCCTCCCAGGTAGGTGAGATCAGAGGCCTGTGCCACCACACCTGGCTATTTTCTTATTTTTTTGAAGAGATGAGGTCTCACTATGTTGCCCATTCTGGTCTCAAGCTCCTGGGCTCAAGTGATCCTCCCTCCTCAGCCTCCCAAAGTGTTGATGTTATAGGTGTGAGCCACCTCACCCAGCCTAGTTTGAAATTTAAATGATAAAATACATACAATTGAGTATATACACATAAGTGTTTAATGTATGATGATGACCATTATTATTATAAGGACAAAATCTTGTGCATCTGATCTTAAGCTATGGTTTCATAGTAGGTGACTGTGAAGTGGTCGGGGGAGTCCTTGAAAGGAGAAACAAAAAATTCAGTGGGAACTTAGATAAGGAGATGATGGAGAAATCATTTTTTCCTAATCTGTTTAGCTCATTCTCTTACAATTAAACTGCAAGATTATTCCTTCATCTACAAAATGGATAAATTATTCATTATATTGACTTGTTTGAAAAGATATCATAGTTTAAAATTGAATGAATTTCTCTTTAATATGATTTTCTGGCAAGATTAGATTCTAATGTGGATTCATATCCTAAATTGAGAACTCTAATTGAACACTGTGGGAACCAAGCATGAATCAAAGACATCGTCCCTTCACAAGTGTCAGTCACTGAGGAAACGTTCACTTGCGTGTCAGAGGGACACCTAACATCAACAAGAGTAACAGTAGCCGAGGCTGAATGAAGACTTGCTGTGTTGGGTACGCATGTCAAGGGAGACGCAGGACGCTATTTACCTCACATCTCCCTCATCCTGCAGTAATCACCATCCTGTGCCTTGGTGGAGTTTTTAGTGTGTGCAGCTTCTGTGAACACAAGGACCTCCCCATCATGTCCATTGCACTCCCTCCATGCCTAGCACAAGTGCATGGTCCGGAGTAGTACCCAGTGAATATGTGTCAGGACAATGGGGAAGGGAGGAGGACAACACCCTCTAACGTCCCCAGAGTCTGTGCCTTCTTGCCCAGATTCAGTCAGACTCCACCAAAGTCAGTCTCCAGGACTCTGTTTTCCAAGTTTGTTCAGCCCTTCCCCCTCAGCTAACCTATTCGTCCCTTTGAGCCAAACACTGATTAGCATTCAGTTTCTTTCACTTTCAATCATGCCAGAACGGTGCTTCATGCTTAACCCTTAGGGAAACATCCTGTCTTTTACCATGATTTTTGCAGGTGGCTAATATCATCAATTATTTTACTCATTCAACTCTCAGAGGGTAATCACTTCTTTAATTCAAGTTTCAAGGCCATCTCACCGTGGGCTCCTATACATCACCGATTACACTGGGCAGAGTCAAGCAGAGGTGCTGGCCTTGTTCTTTACAGATTCATCTGGAAACTATGGTGCTGTTAATCTGCTCTGTGTTCATGCTAATAGTGTCTGTCTACAATCAACCTCAATCTACCCTTCACCATGCCAAAAAGATAAATGCCAGACTTCAGAAAATGAACTAAAGGCAGCCCTCAAGCCCCAGAAAATCTCCTGTCCACCCCTGTCAGGGCGCAAGATGTCCTGATTTAGGAGGTTGATCCCTCCTCTAATTCCTCCTTAGAATGTATTTCAAAATCAAAAGCCAATAGTTACATTTCTAAGCAATGGAGCAGACCAAAAATGTTTTGTTTGACACAGAAGCAATAGAAGCAAGACCATGTTTCTATTTTATGAAACCTCTGAGGGTAATTCATTGAAATCTTGACATTTAATATTACCCAATCACCTCTCTAGCAAGCTATTTTCTTTGGCTCCATTAACCCCACACACACAGACAGGGCTGCTGGCACTTACTGGGTCTTGTCTTTAGGTGGGCTGCTTTTAATACCAGGGCAGGATTTGGCAAGAAGAAGCAGCACCTGCTTTATTGAAAGACATCTTCGTCTTTTATCCTCTGAAAGAGAAATGTGCAACATAAATGTCCTTAAGAGATGATTATCGTACATCAAGATGTCCATTCCAAAAGGCATTGTACCAGACACCCAATCACACACAGTCACCCAGAATGGACATGACAGATGGAGACTTTGAGCTTTTAAAGAAAACAAATGTGCAAATTCCAAAGCGTCTGTGTGCTCCTGGCCAGCACATGCCCAGGTAATTTGAGTTGTGCCCATTGGCTGAAAGATAAGATTCAGACCTCAGAGAGGGTTGGGGGAGAGGATGTGTACAGGTTTCTTGCTGCCCAGAGCCTCCAAATCGATACTCACAAGACACGCCACCTCAGCCCGGAGATGTTTAAGCACTGAGTTAAAAGAAAGGATTGAGCATGCAGCATCAATTGATACATTAATGTTGGTTCTCTGGCATCAGGGGAGACATTAACATAGAGATCTTTTCTTCTCCACTGTTCAAAAACAGGAAGAATCATTCCAACAGGGAGAGCAGGGAAGTCCAAAATCCATAATGCTCAGGTACAAAGAAATGACACCAGAAATCCAGGGTATTTTTGCTATTACTACCAAGGGCCTGTCTTCAGTGTAATGGCAATCTTCTAAATCTCTGCATAGTTTGACACCTGCAAGTCTGACTGAGTCTGATTGAACCATTTGCTGTCTAAAATCCTTGGGAGGCCCCTATAACCTACAGCTGTAGCTTTCAAATTGCTCCATGGGCTCGGGCCAAGGCTTTCACAGGGACTGAGGGAGGAAGGGTACAGCTCTTGGGCACATCCCCTTGGCTCCAGTCAGAAAAGTTTTTTCCTCTGTTTTACAAATTGAGCTTCCAAGTAAGATTTTCCTTTTTTCTCTTTTTATCTGTCTCTGAGGTTGGGTACAGTGGCATGATCACAGCTGACTGCAGTCTTGACCTCCCTGGCTCAAGTGATCCTCCTACCTCAGCCTTCCAAGTAGCTAGGACCACAGGTGTGTATCACCTGTGGTCTAATTTTTTATTTTTTAATTTTTTGTAGGGACTATGTTGCCCAGTCTGGTCTCAAACTCCTGGGCTCAAGTGATCCTCCTGACTCAGCTTCTCTAAGTGCTGGGATTACAGGCGTGAGCCACCATGCACAGCTCCAAGTAAGATTTTCAACAAAGAGTTTTGAGGCTTAAAAACAAAGTTTGTTTGAAAAGAAGGGGTCTGCAGGATTAAATCCAGATAAGATCCTCCCTATTCTTTATGCTGTCTTCCTCTTAGACATTCCCCAGCACACCTAGATAATCCAGTCATGTCCAGTGACTTCCTTCTCTCTATATCAAAGTCTCCTTCTGTCCCATTTGCCTGGAATGTTCTCCCTTTTCTCTTCTCTGCATGGGAAATCTGTATTCTTGTTTTAAGATTCAGTTCAAATTTTGCCTTTGGAGTACTCCCATTCCTGCCTTAGCAGCAATTATCCATATTCCCACTGCATTGTGCATGTCTTGATGCATATCGCATTATTACATGTGTCTGAATCTTGGATCAGTCTGCACACTCATAGAATATAGAGTCCCTGTCTTGTTCTGTCCTCCTCCATCTTCCTCCAGGGCCTGGCATGCAGTGGGCACTCAATACATATTTGATGGATGGATGCGTAGCTATTTAATTCACCACTAGATAGCAATTTGGCATTTTCCCAAACACCTTTATTCAGAAGGAATTCAAATAAATAGGGCCACATTCTCATAACCAACTCAAGCAGCTCTATGTTAACAAAGAACATAACTACTTCTAACTACTTCCTTTTAGGTCTGAGTTTTATTTTTTTTATAAAACTTATGATTGCAACAACATTAAAAGAAATATTATATAGAGGTCACATGCTGAAAGTCCATGGACAATAGCAGTCTTTTAAATTGGCATGGTTTGACCCTGCCAATCTGATTGGGTCATTTCTTCACTTAAAATTCTCATGAGACTTCCTGTTGTCTGTGGAGTTCAGAGGTTCCTAGGACACCTCTAATGCTAAGGCCTCCACATGGAGGTCTAAATGGAAAGGAAGCGGCTCAGGGTCTCACACCTTTTGCTCCAGTTAAAGAGGTTCTATAGAATCGAAGTGTTTTGTGTCTTAATTTCTTTTTATTTGAATGGCTATGGCTGAGCCTGACTCTCCAGGTTTCCATAGTTCCCAACACTTGCTACTTTCCCCATCCATCTTCACCTGCTTGATTCCTGATATTTGAGTTTGCAGCTCAAAACTCACCCCTAACCCCAGCCCTCTAAAACTGTTTTCATTTTTATGAACCTCTTTCCAGGCCCAGAGCACTATGCCTATTTTTATATATACTTGCAATTGTATTGCATATACAATTTTATATTCTGTTTTATTCACTTAACACTGTACAATAAATATTTTTTCATTATGTGAGATGCGAGACATAGCCTTTCATGGTTACTGAGTCTTGCTCTGTCACCCAGGCTGGAGTGCGGTGGCACGATCTTGGCTCACTGCAACCTCCGCCTCCCAGGTTCAAGCGATTCTTCTGCCTCAGCCTCCCAAGAAACTGGGACTACAGGTGCACGCTACCACGCCTGGGTAATATTTGTATTTTTAGTAGAGATGAGGTTTCACCATATTAGCCAGGCTGGTCTCAAACTCCTGACCTCGTGATCCGCCCACCTCAGCCTCCCATAGTTACCTTTTTAAATGACAAGTTTTTAAGTTAGGTGGCTCTAATTTATTTAGGTCTTCTGTTATTGTTGTATCAACTTTTTATTTTTTTGCTCTTAGAAGTAATAATTGTGTTGAAAATCTTCATATATATGAATTTTTCTAACAATAAGTGTTCCTGATATTCCCATTCACAATTGCCACAAAAAATAAAATAAAATACCTAAGAATACAGCTAACTATGGAGGCGAAGAAATTCTACAAGGATAACTACAAAATACTACTCAAATAAATCACAAATGACACAAACAAATGGAAAAACATTCCATGCCCGTGGATAGGAAGAGTCATTATTGTGAAAATAGCCACACTGCCCAAAGCAATTTATAGATTCAGTGCAATTCCTATTAAACTACCACTGAGATTCTTCACAGAACTAGAAAAAAAACTATTTTAAAATTCATATGAAACCAAAAAAGAGCCTAAATAGCAAAGGCAATTCTAAGCAAAAAGAACAAAGCTGGAGGCATCATGCTACCTGACTTCAAACTATACTACAGGGCTACAGAAACCAAAAAAAACATGGTGCTGGTACAAAAACAGGCACATAGACCAGTGGAAGAGAATAGAGAATTCAGAAATAAGACCACATGCCTACAACCATCTGATCTTCAACAACCCTGACAAAAACAAGCAATGGGGAAAGGATTTCCTATTCAATAAATGGTGCTGGGATAACTGGATAGCCATATGCAGAAGATTGAAACTGGACCTCTTCGTTACACCATATACAAAAATTAACTCAAGATGGATAAAAGACTTAAATGTAAAGCCCAAAACTAACCTAGGCAATACCATTTAGGACATAGGCACAGGCAAAGATTTCATGACAAAGAAGCCAAAAGCAATTGCAACAAAAGCAAAAATTGACAAATGGTTTCTAATTAGAGCTTCTGCACAGGAGAGGAAAACTATCAACAGAGTAAACAGACAACCTACAGAATGGGAGAAAAATTTTGCAAACTGTGCATCCAACAAAGGTCTAATATCCAGCATCTATAAGGAACTTAAACAAATTTACAAGAAAAAAACCAAACAACCTCATTTAAAAGTGGGCAAATGACATGAACAGATACTCTTCAAAAGAAGACATATGCGACCAACAACCATATGAAAAAAAAGCTCAACCTCACTAATCATTAGAGAAATGCAAATCAAAACCACAGTGAGATACCATCTCACACCAGTCAGTATAGCTATTACTAAAAAGTCAAAACATAACACATGCTAGCAAGGTTGTGGGACACTTATACACTATTGGTGGGAGTGTAAATTAGTTCAACCATTGTGGAAGACAGTGTGGTGATTCCTCAAAGACCTAGAGACAGAAATGCCATTCGGCCCAGCAATCCCATTACTGGGTATATAGCCAAAAGAATATAAATCATTCTATTATAAAGACACATGCACACGTGTGTTCACTGTAGCACTATTAACAATAGCAAAGACATGGAATCAACCTAAATGCCCATCAGTGGTAGACTGGATAAGGAAAATGTGGTACATATATACCATAGAATACTATGCATCCATAAAAAGGAATGAGATCATGTCCTTTGCAGGGACATGGATGGAGCTGGAGGCCATTATACATAGCAAACTAACACAGGAACAGAAAACCAAATACCACATGTTCTCACTTATAAATGGGAACAAAATGATGAGAACACATGGACACATAGAGGGGAACAATGCATGCTGGGGCCTATTGGAGGGTGAAAGGTGGGAGGAGGGAGAGTATCAGGAAAAATAACTAATGGGTACTGGGCTTAATACCTGGTTGATGAAATAATCTGTATAACAAACACCAGTGACACAAGTTTACCTGTGTAACAAACCTGCACATGTACCCTTGAACTTAGATTAAAAAAAAAAAAGGTGTTCTTCATTTTAGCACATTCCTTGTATGTTATTGATTGTATTATCTTGATGCAAATATATTTCAGTATGTTTTTCTTTTCACTTCTCATATTTTTATGATTAAAATATGTTAAATGTTACCCAGATGACTCTTTTGATCACTTCCATTGTTATTTCTTCTATTGCTTCAAGCTAGTGAGAGTTCTTCATAGTTCATTACTAATAGCTCCCAAGATCTGATGCAATCTTCATTCTCTTTTCCTTTGATTGCTCTATGTATTTAAAAAGTATGCATTTAACTCTTTAACTCATCTGAGCATATTTGGCACATGTTTAATAAATGGTTTTTACATTGATCATATCATTATTATTAAATAACTTCTCCTTTACCCATTGTTTATTATACTTCATCATATAACCAAATTGTCGTGTATAAATAGGTTTATTTCAGTGCTTCTAATTCTCCTCTACTGTTCTATATGCCTGGTTTTGTGAGTACTTTATTGTTTTAATTATTATTGCTTCATAATATGTATAGAATTTATAGTACTATAGTACTAGTCTTCCCCAATTGGAGGTCTTCGTTTTTCAAAATATCATTTTATATTCTTGGCATTTTGTTTGCCTCATAAGTGTTAAAATTGCTTTGTCAAGTTACAAAAATAAGTGGTGATTCTCATTTAAAATATATCAGCCTCTTAAGTCATTGCATACATCCTAAGCATCTTATTTTTGTTGTTGTTGTTTTTGTTTTCATATGGAGAGAGAGAGAGAAAGGGTGAAGTTACCCACAGTTGCATAGTTGCACCATTGCCTGAGATATCCTGATGCAACTTTGTTATTGACAGCTCACAGAATGTAGCAAGGTTTTTTGAGGCCCAAAGCTTATATGAGTGAGAGGAGACTTCTTTAAGAAAAATAATTTTTTTATTATACTTTAAGTTCTGGGATACATGTGCAGAACGTTCAGGTTTGTTACATAGGTATACATGTGCCATGGCGGTTTGCTGCACCCATCAACCCATCACCTACATTAGGTATTTCTCCTAATGCTATCCCTCCCCTAGCCCCCCACACCCCAACAGGACCCGGTGTGTGATGCTCCCCTCCCTGTGTCCATGTGTTCTCATTGTTCACTTCCCACTTACGAGTGAGAATATGTGGTCTTTGGTTTTCTGTTCCTGTGTTAGTTTGCTGAGAATAATTGTTTCCAGCTTCATCCATGTCCCTGCAAAGGACATGAACTCATCCTTTTTTATGGCTGCATAGTATTCCATGGTGTATATGTGCCACATTTTCTTCATCCAGTCTATCATTGATGGGCATTTGGGTTGGTTCCAAGTGTTTGCTATCATAAATAATGCTGCAATAAACGTGTGTGCATGTGACTTTATAGTAGAATAATTTATAATCCTTTGGGTATATACCCAGTTGGTATATACCCAGTTGGCATATTCCTAGTTGAATACCCTTTATTTCTTTCTCTTGCCTGTCCCAGTTGGATTGCTGGGTCAAATGGTATTTCTAGTTCTAGGTCCTTGAGGAATTGCCACACTGTCTTCCACAATGGTTGAACTAATTTATACTCCCACCAACAGTGTAAAAGCATTCCTATTTCTCCACATCCTCTCCAGCATCTGTTGTTTCCTGACTTTTTAATGATCACCATTCTAACTGGCATGAGATGGTATCTCATTGTGGTTTTGATTTGCATTTCTCTAATGACCAGCGATGATGAGCTTTTTTTCATATGTTTGTTGGCCATGTAAATGTCTTCTTTTGAGAAGTGTTTGTTCATATCCTTTGCCTACTTTTTGATGGGGTTGTTTGTATTTTTCTTGTAAATTTGTTTAAATTCCTTGTAGATTCTGGATATTAGACCTTTGTCAGATGGATAGATTGCAAAAATTTTCTCCCATTCTGTAGGTTGCCTGTTCACTCTGATGGTAGTTTCTTTTGCTGTGCAGAAGCTCTTTAGTTTAATTAGATCTCATTTGTCAGTTTTGGCTTTTGTTGCCATTGCTTTTGGTGTTTTTGTCATGAAGTCTTTGCCCATGCCTATGTCCTGAATAGTATTGCCTAGCTTTTCTTTTTCCTTTTTTTTTTTTGTTTTTGTTTTTTGTTTTTTGTTTGTTTGTTTTTGATGAAGTCTCACTCTGTTGCCCAAGCTGGAGTGCGGTGGCACAATCTCAGCTCACTGCAACCTCCACCACCCGGGTTCAAGCGATTCTCCTGCCTCAGCCTCCCGAGTAGCTGGGGCTACAGGCACAAGCCACCATGCCTGGCTAATTTTTGTATTTTTAGTAGAGATGAGGTTTCACTATGTTGACCAAGCTGGTCTCAATCTCCTGACCTAATAATCTGCCCAGCTTGGCCTCCCAAAGTGCTGGTATTACAGGCATGAGCCACCCCACTCAGGCACCTAGGTCTTCTTCTAGGGTTTTGATGGTTTTAGGTCTTATGGTTAAGTCTTTGATCTATCTTGAGTTAATTTTTGTATAAGGTGTAAGGAAGGGGTCCAGTTTCAGTTTTCTGCATATGGCTAGCCAGTTTTCCCAACACCATTTATTAAATAGGAAATCCTTTCCGCATTGCTTGTTTTTGTCAGGTTTGTCAAAGATCAGATTGTTGCAGATGTGTGGCATTATTTCTGAGGCCTCTGTTCTGTTCCATTGGTCTATATATCTGTTTCAGTACCAGTACCATGCTATTTTGGTTACTGTAGCCTTGTAGTATAGTTTGAAGTCAGGTAGTGTGATGCCTCCAGCTTTGTTCTTTTTCCTTATGATTGTCTTGGCTATACGGGCTCTTTTTAGGTTCCATATGAAATTTAAAGAAGTTCTGGCCAGGGCAATCAGGCAAGAGAAAGAAATAAAGGGTATTCAACTAGGAAAAGAGGAAGTCAAATTGTCTGTGTTTGCAGATGACGTGATTGTATATTTAGAAAATCCCTCGTCTCAGCCCCAAATCTCCTTAAACTAATAAGCAACTTCAGCAAAGTCTCAGGATACAAAATCAATGTGCAAAAATCACAAGCATTCCTTTACACCAATAATAGACAAACAGAAAGCCAAATCATGAGTGAACTCCCATTTGCAATTGCTACAAAAAGAATAAAATACCTAGGAATACAACTTACAAGGGATGTGAAGGACCTCTTCAAGGAGAACTACAAACCACTGCTCAAGGAAATAAGAGAGGACACAAACAAATGGAAAAACATTCCATGCTCATGGATAGGAAGAATCAATATCATGAAAATGGCCGTACTGCCCAAAGTAATTTGTAGATTCAGTGCTATCCCCATCAAGCTACCTTTGACTTTCTTCACAGAATTAGCATCTTATATTCTTATATTATTATACGTGTATGTTTTCTAGGGGTTTACTGCTTGTGTATAATAATGTATATAGTAATGTAGTGTATATGAAAATATGGTGTATAGTAATATATTGGGCACAGTAATTCTACTGACCTTTGAATTTTAATACCAAACTGTCCTCTTTCTAAACTGGTTGATTTAGTTCCAAGTGTACAGCAAATTCTTTGTAAATATTTTTTTCTTCTTTCCAGTAATTATTGTCCTTTAAGTCTTTTGCAGTTTGTCTAAAGCAATATTATGTTATAATAGTAGCTATATTATTTTCAGGGGCCAAGTTTTGGGAAAAAAAAAGCTTTTAATCTTAATCCATTATTGGTTCATTATTTAAAATAGGTATCTTTATCAAGTTAAGGTAGTAAATAATATCACTCCAAGTAAAGGTTGTATCTATTTTTCTTTTGATATATATTGAAATAGATTATGTCATCTAATGTTAATATAATGTTAGTCTTTTATTGATCTTTTTTTTTTTTTTTTTTGCTTTTCTTTAGTAACCTTCCTTGAGATCAAATTTGTCACATAGAATAATTAGATGGAGTCCAGCCTTGTCTGTGCTTTGATGCAGTCAACATAACTTGGGAATTATCTGTTCCTTGTGAGCTTGAAGGAATCCATTAGATCTGTATGCCTTGCTTTTTGGGGATATTCTGAATTTTTAAAAAATTTCTACCTCCATTTCTGCTTTAATGGGGTTTCCTACCTCATTGCTTCATTTTTAAATGTAAGATTGAATTAAAATCATATATGTTTATTACAAAATATCATCCATTTGTTCAGGTTTTTAGTCAGTTAGCATATAATTAGACATAGTATTCCATATAAGTGGTTTAATTCCTTTTGCTACTTAATATATTGAGTCAGACCTGAATTCTCATCCAGGTTCCACCACTGATTTATGTGACTTTAACCAAGTAACTTGACTTCTATCATCATTTCCCTATAAATAGGGGTCGTATTACTTAGAGTATAGGGTTGCTGTGAGGATTACAGATGATGTATATGAAGTTCTTAGCACAGTGCCTGTCCTCACTAAGTAGAAGATACTACACTGTTCTCTTTCCTAATGCTGTTTGTCTCCTTTTTTGTTGTTCTTTAATTATATTTGCATGGGTTGTCTATTTTTCGTAGTCTTTCCAGTATTTTCAGAAGCAAAGAGTGCCAACTCTGATAATTGAATGTCTGAGCATCATTTGTGGGTGGATCATCAAAAGGTGGGTCTATGCTGTGAGAAATGACAGAATTGACAAGGGGCCATCTAGACTCTTCTTGCCAAGCAAAACGTGGAAGTGCAGTCCTTATATTCATAGTCAGTAAACACAGCCTCCAGAGCTTGGGAGAGACTCTTTCAAGGGCTTCTGAGAGTGGGAAATTGACCGGGCCCCCAATTGTCCTGTGCCTGCATCCAAGCCTTTAGGGCCTGGAAACAGAGATGCTGACAAACACCGTGACCCAGATTGAACCCAGCTTTTCAATGGGACAACAAAATGGGCTTTGTTCATCCTTTTGAAATGGAGCCCAATTATGTTTGATTAATAAATGAAACTCTGTGTCCAAATAGGAGAGACACTGTAGAAAAAATGGGCAGAAAACACTTTGTGTAAGAAAAGGCTGATGAAGTTTTCATCAGAGGGCTTTCATTTGCCTGGAGCTAGTCTACGACAGAGAGAAATGTTCAGCTTCCAAATCCTTCTCTTGTTTCTCATTCCTTTTTTTTTTTTTTTTTCTTAAATATGTTTAACTCTCCTGCCTAAGATTTATTTTGGGCTTCTTAGTGATGGGCTTGTGTTTATTGTGTCATTTAAAGAAAAATGCACTATTAAAAACACTCCTAATCCGTTTATAAATGTCAACAGAAAAACAAGTCAAAGGTTGACAATAGTAATTAATCAAATGATATTTATTGAGCACTTTCTATGTAGAAAGCACTTTCTATATACAAAGGTATATGCTATTAAGTAAGAATAGGAAACAGTCTCCAGCCTCAAGAGTCCTTCAGTTGAGCTGAAGAAATAGCCAAATAATTGACTAGCTATAATACAAGGGAAATGGAAATAAATATTAAAGTCAGGACATAAGCCACGCTGTATTGAAGTACATATCCCAGGGATGGATTAGCAAGGACTTCATGAGCAAGTTGCATTTGGGTTGCATCTTGAAATGTAAGTAGGCTTTTTTATAAGGATGTGTTCCCTTAGATTTTTAGGTGAGCCAGCCAATGCACCTATGTATTATGCCCCAGATGTCAGCAAACACAAGCAACTATTCTAAGCTAGTCCATCAGACCCATGTGTGCACACAAGCACACAATCATGTTGTTCCCAGGTCACCTATGGTTACTTTCCTATTCCTCATTGCATTTGTCCCATCCAAATGCTTACTCCCAAACATGCCGCTGAACCTCTTCAATTTGATGACCTCCAAAGCTTAGCTTCTTAAATCTGGTCCTTTCTACATGGTTTTTGGTTTTGCTCCCTTCCTTAAGTTTTAGCCTTTCACTCCATGTTGTCCTGGGGAAAGAACTCTCAGCTCTGGTCCTCTGCCCATAGGGCCCCCATCCCTAGCCAGATCAAATATTGGAATGAGGAAGCTGTTGGAAGAATTCCCTGTGTTATCCACCCAGGAGTTGTGTAGGTAATACAGGTTCTCCTCCACTCCCTGGCCCCAGGTAAGATGATGCTTCAGAATAAAAACATGTCCTTGCATAGATAGGTGGTTCCCTTCACAGCAGGCTCATTACCAGAATGGAGAACAGTCCTGCTAGCATAGGGTTCAGAGTCTTCCTGTGTGTGCATCTTTCCAAAGATATTAAGAGGAGAAAAAGATCCAAGTGAATTTCCAGGTTTCTCCAACACTTGAAACTATACATTTGGTATTCTTAACCACTTTGATGAACATGTTGGCCTGTCTCTTCGCACACCAAGGAGGTAAAGAGAAGGCAAGTGAGATGATGTGCCATGGAATTCCAACTGCTGTGTCAATCATCAGGCTAGGAAAATGGGAGGCTGTGCATTAATTTCAAGGGAGCCTCAGAGAGCTGCCTCAGGATAAATCAGCCAGAGTGACGGGAACATTGTACCATTTTCAACTGGTAAATTTATTAATGAAGTAAGAGTATTTATTAATGAAGTATTAATGAAGTAATGAGCCCAAAATAAGTCTCAAGCCAAATCCTCTTGCCGCTGTAACAAACTCCTCCTGTGAGAGAGGATGAAGGGGATGTGTTTCTTAGAATACTTAGAGGCCATGAGTAGCACAAAGCCTAACCAACAGTGCTTTAAGTTTTGTGGACTTTTACTATTTCATTAAATGAAAAGTTTGGAGATAGGTAATTCCAAGGTTAGTAGAGTGGCTCATTCATGTCATCAGGGACTAAGACGTTTCCATCTTTCTACTCTGCCTTTTGTTTTTGTTTTTTTAAGAGATGAGAGTCTCGGCCGGGCGCGGTGGCTCACGCTTGTAATCCCAGCACTTTGGGAGGCCGAGGTGGGCGGATCACGAGGTCAGGAGATCGAGACCACGGTGAAACCCCGTCTCTACTAAAAATACAAAAAATTAGCCGGGCGTGGTGGCGGGCGCCTGTAGTCCCAGCTACTCGGAGAGGCTGAGGCAGGAGAATGGCGTGAACCCGGGAGGCGGAGCTTGCAGTGAGCGGAGATCGCGCCACCGCACTCCAGCCTGGGTGAAAGAGCGAGACTCCGTCTCAAAAAAAAAAAAAAAAAGAAAAAAGATAAGAGTCTCACCATGTTATTCAGGCTGGAGTGGCTATTCACAAGCAGGATTATAGCACACTACAGCCAAGAACTCTTGGGCTCAAGCAGTCCTCCCACCTCAGCCTCCCAAGTAGCTGGGACTACAGGTGTGCACCACACCCAGCCCACTCTGCCATTTGTAATGTGTCATCAGTGGCTCCCTTTATGGCCACAAGATCAGTATTAGCATAGCAGTTCCACACATTGCCTCCTTAGGTGACCTCGGTGATTTCTTCTTCTCAGAGTGGTATTGGCCAGGTTACTTGTGGTATTCAAATACAAATGGGCTGGTGTAAAGGGTCTGAGATGGTATTATTCATATAACTGGAAACTTCAAGGGGTATCTTGAAGGCAGGGACTGGCAACTGAAGTGTCTGCATGGCTCTTCAGCATGGTGGTCTCAGGGAGTCAGACTTTCTACATGATGGCTCGGGGTCCTCAAAGACAGTATTACAAAAGGCAGAAGGTGGAAGCTGCCAGTGTCTTAAGGCCAGGGCCCAGAAACTGGCCAAAGCAGTCGCAAAGCCACCCACATTCAAGGGGAGATAACACAGCCCCCCATCTCCTAATGGGAGAAGTGTCCAAGAATTTAGTTATCTTTGGGTCACATGTAGGTTATAAGTTAAGCTGTTGTAATAAAGAAACCAAAAATATGCCAACTTAAGATAGAAGTATATTTCCCCTTATACATCACAGCTTAGAGGTGAGCAACACAGGCTGGTGGTCTGTTTCTGCCAGAAAGCTCCCATATCTGGATCCAACATGCTTTGTCTGCTACTTCTTCTCAAGTGGTGGGAAAGGGAAAATGAGAATTGCGGACAAACAGCTTCCTTGTAAAAGATGATCCAAAAGTTCTACACATCCCTTCTGTTTGCATCACATTGGCTAAATATTAGTCACATGGCCACACCTATCTGTAAGTTATTGCCAAATAGAACATAGGGAAAATGGGTATTGGGGACAATTGTTCATCAAGGTGGTTAAGAATATCGAATGTATAGTTTCAAGTGTTGTAGAAACCTGGAAATTCACTTGGATCTTTTTCTCCTCTTAATATCTTTGGAAAGATGCACATACAGGAAGCCTCTGAACCCCCTGCTACAAAAGAAATAGATAGTGTTGGATGAGATTCAACTCTAGACAATGAAGTTGGCATCTGTGGTGGTTTATGAATCAACCCTGTACATGCAAAGGGTTTTCACATCTGGGGCTGGGAGGTAAATCACAGGGTGCTCTGAACACATCTTTAAGTATTGGGCTATTCACAAAACAGAAGCAAATAATGTGCAGATGCCTCCCTCCATGAGGAGTAGCTGCCTATTTGAATCTCTCACTGGATGGTAATGGAAATGATCAGTTGGGTTCACTTGCTAGGGTACTCCTTAGAAATAGCTAATGAGGTTCCTTATTGTCTTAGTCTGTTTTTTGTTGCTATAACAGAATACCACAGTTAGCCTCATAGTTCTGGAGGCTGGGAGTACCAAGAGCATGGTGCCAATATCTGAGGAAGGTCATCCCATGGCAGAAGGCAGAAGGCAGAAGTGATTGATTACATGAAACATAGAGGCACCAGGGGCTGAACTTACAACAACCCATTCTTCAAATAACTAGCCCACTCCTACAATAACAACATTAATCCATTCACAACCCAAATTACCTGTTATTGGACCCCACCTCCCAACAAGGTTGCATTGGAAATTAAGTTTCCAACACATGAATTTTGGGGGGACACATTGAAACCATAACATTTACTCTGAACTTCGCAATGACCACAAAAGAATTAGTTGATAAAGAATGAGCTAAATAGTTGACTAAATGGTTTAGCAATCATAAATATAAAGCAGCCTAACTATTGTGTTAAAAGCATTACTATGAGGCAGATACAGCAACAGCATCAGCCTGATCTAACCAAACAACGCCATCTCAGTAGGATACTGGTGAAGCCATTCCTTAGGAGAAGGTGGCGTGCGTCATGGGTGTTTGCTGGACTTTCTTCCACCTTATTCCTGGTTCAGAGAAACTCAGTGATCCATTTTTGCATCCCACTCCAAAGCAGATCAGATGGTTGTCTTACTTGTATCAGAGCTAATGCTTCCGTGGGGAGAGCTCTCTGTTTCTGCCTGCAAGTGCTCACAGTTCAGTTGTTTCAGCCAGCACCAACATTTGTTTCTTAGATCTAAAAGTAGCCCTATTCCTGTCTGCTTTATTTATTGGAGTTCTGAGTATACTTTTGTTTAACAAAATGTGTTCTATTACATAAAGAAAAAAAAAGATTGATAGCTATTAGCTTAGGAGGCTTCTAGAGCTCAGTGCACAGCCAGCTCTTGCGCTCTCATATATTTTTACAAATATCTTCAAGAAACAAATGGCCTTTCCACTGGCTCTTGAGGGATAATTTTAATAATATATTAGCAGAAATATTTGAAATGGAATAAGGGTATTATGACTGTAGACTTCATTTATTTATTGTTGAATCTTGTAGCTTCTGTATTAAAAAGAAAGAAAAAACACTCTTATTGAAGACAGTATGTCAGAAAAAACATGGATTTTTTTTACTCAAAAAGACTTGTGTTTAAATATAATTTGTGCCACTTATTAGCTCTGTGATCTTAGGCAAAATATTGAGATCTCTGAGTCTCCATTTTTTCATGTATAAAATAAAAATAATAACAATTCCTGCAATATACTGCTATTATAAGGATAGTTAGCTAATTTATGTAAAGTGCCAAGCACAGTGCCTAATAGTATGTGTAACTACTATTTATTGAACCCTTACTATGTGGCAGACACTGTCTAGGTCAATGGTTCTCCCTTGGGGACTTGTTAGAACTGCAAATTCTTTATCAGGCCCCAGCCTAGACCTATTGAATCAGAAACCCTGGGGGTAGGGCTCAGCCGTCTGTTTTATAAGCCCTCCTGGTGATTCTGATACACACTAAAGTTTGCAAACCACTGGTCTGAGTGTCCAAGAAATGGAATGTATGATTATCATATTCACATTACACTACAGCTAATAATTTGTGCTGAAACAAATACAGATATGTCCTCTTCTATTTTGTTTGATGACAGCCCTAGATTTTTCCCACCTTAGTCATATCTGTGACCATTCCTTACAAGGAGATAGGTGACTTGGAAAACCCAAATATCGGACCTCCTTCTCCCTCCCGAGTCCTCTCTTCCTCCCCTAAAGGGTCTGCATCCTATCTGTGTCAAGCAGTTTATGAAATACCTGGTGAGAACTCAGCCACTCCAGAAAGAATGAATAGCTCCTCCTGAATGCAACTCCAGCACCCGGAGTCAATATCTCCCTGACTTGTCATTAAGTGTTCCCATTGGTCCCCCTGATAAAATATGATCTCCCTGAGGGCAGGAACAACACCTTAATGATTTCTGTGTCCCCAGAACCCAGTACACATAATAGACACCTAATAAATGAGTGGTGAATGAATGAAGTGTCAGCCCCAAATCAGAGGGGCATTTGTTCCTGGAGCATTCAGGTGTTAGGCATACCCTAGCAGACAGTATATTTCTGGTCGTGGTGACAAGTAGGCAACGGGATTGCCTGGAGACCCATGAAATGTTACCTGAGCCATGTCTTCATTCATCCATAGGCTCAGTTCTGTGCCACAAGGAAAGCTGTGTGACAGTCTCATGGCAGATCAGACCCACATTAGGAACAGCCTAGAAAAGCAAACTGCAAATGTCCATTTCTTTTCTCTGTCATAATTTGTTTTCCCAGTTGCTGGCGAGGTTGAAATTAGCTCTGGCTGTTGACAATTTGGATAGAATAACCTTTCTGTTTCATGAATTCTGAACAGTGAAGGACTGAATTCTGCTCTGGGCTGCAGAAAAATAACAAAGCACTCAGTGGGATAGATGGGAATGGAGCACGGACTTAGCTGAGGAAGAATTTGGCCCTGCTCTGGAGCTACCTCTGAATTCATTATTCCTGCCTTCCATGTCTTTTCATGCTGGGTGGGTGTAGAAAGCCATCCTGCTCACCACTTTTTCCCCCACCCACTGCCACCTATGCTGTGAGCCATTCATCTAACCCACTTAAAAGAACCAGAATGAATATAGATTTCTTCTTTCACACATTAATTTATGGAGCCTTCCTATTTCTTCTCATTGCAATGTTCCTACCTGCTGCAGTCACATTCAATTTTATTGAAAAGCAGCAGGGAATTCATTCTTTGCTGGAAAACTTTGACAATTAAATTCAAACTACAAGGAAAAACTTATCCTAGTTTCAGTCTCTCTCTAAATCAAAGTGTAGACAGTATGTAGTGGGCTATGGTGAAAGGCCCCCATAATGAGGAGAGCAGGTACCCTCTAAGAGTTGAGGGGAAAAAATCAATGCAGATGGTATGAGTTAAACCACACACAGAAGTGACCCTGAGATCTGGCTTTTAAGTGGATGATAGCCAAATTCCAATCACAACTAGTATGAATCCTCTAAATTTGAATGTTTGTCACAAAACTGCCACCTATTTTTGTCATATTGTAGCCTGCTTGAAGAAAGATCTAACTAGGAGAGAGTGGTCTGCATGACCTCTAGAAAGACAGGAGTTTGTCGGGGTCTCTGTGCAGTCCAAGAAGATAGCATGACCAGATGACATGATGTGTTTATCTGCAAGCCAGATCTATTCCCATAATGGGAGGTAAATGCATTGGACTTAGATAGCTCCATGATGTCCATAAAAACCATTCAGCTAAATACCTTTGCTTCAGCTCTGTGCTTCCCAGGCAATATTCTGTTAAGATTATGGCTTATCATGAAGACTTTCCTCCAACGTAGGCAACATGGTGAAACCCCATCTCTACAAAAAGTACAAAAATTAGCTGTGTGTGATGGTGTGCGTCTGTAGTCCCAGCTACTCAGGAGGCTGAGGTGGGAGGATTGCTTGAGCCCAAGAGGTGGAAGTTGTGGTGAGCCGAGATTGTACCACCGCACTCCAGCCTGGGCAACAGAGTGAGCACTTGTGTCAAAAAAAAAAAAAAAAAACATTTTCCTACATATGGAGGCTGTGTTGCGTTGCCCCCCCCATAAGTTTACGTAGAGGCCACTTGGCATTCCTGTTTCTCACTGTTGGGCATGTCTTCTACATCTTGAAAGTTTGGGTAGTGTGAGCCAGTTCCTCTGGTTGAACTCTTCTGCACATACCATCAAATTCAAGATCTGGACCAGGAAATAATAGGACCACACTCCGGACATGGTTCAGTAAACATCCTAGGTGACAAAACACTTGAATTCAACTGTGAGAAGGTGATTTCTCTTCCCTATCTCTGTCTTCAGAAGACCAGTGTTAAAGTTGAGTGATAATCACAGCCTTTTTTTTTTTAATTCTTACTAAGGTGACATTGTTAGGCTGTTTTGGGCAATCCTTTGAAGTGGTTTTTCCTCCCAAATTTTCTAATTTTCATTCATTATAGATTTGAAAAGAAATTCAAATTGCCTGATAATAGAAAATGAAAACATGACAAGCTATAAACTCTGACCTTAAAAGCATCTCTAATATAGCATCATAAAATATAATTAGAAATCCATTTCAACATCACATTACAGATCTATGACTTAAAGGTAATTTCTGTCATTTAAATATGAGGGTGAGCTGATGGCTGAATTGGATTCTTAGGAGAAAAACAATTTCTTCTGCATTAGGAGTTATCAGTTTAATTGAATAATATCTGGATCATACTGGTGGCAATGTTAATGTTATTACCCATTATCTTGGTGATGGTCACACCACTGTTTCCAGGAAAAATATAGCCCATTAACTGAACAGAAGGATTAAAATAGGAACAAAGCGGCAAGCTTTTCATGGCTCATTATGCCAGGGTCAGGACAAAGGAATGGCCCTGACCTTGAAATGGGACAGAGGACCCAGCCTGAGCTAAATGCCTCAAAGAATTCCAAGGGAAGTCCTTTCAGGCATGACAGAGTGCATTTGGTTTCCTCAGCATGTCGTTCTGAACATTTCTACTCATTAATTTATTCATTTATTTATTCACTTACCCATTCATTCATTCAACCAACCCATTCATTTGTTCAACCAACATATTTTGTGCATCCTCCTGAAACCATGAATGGTGATAGATCATGGAGAGACAAAGATGACTGAGTCAAGGAGAGAGGGTCAAGGCTTACTGAGAACCTGCTGTATCTCAGACATTATAATGGGAGATTTCAGACAATATCTGTTTTATTCTTGAGAGTTCACATGGTAGGTAGAGTTGTTATACCCATTTTATACATGAAGAAACTGAGGTTCAGACAGGTAAAATGACTTGTCCAAGGCCTAGAAAGGGAAAGAGTCAGAACTCAAACCTAGGCCTGTCTTAATTCAAGGCCTAGGCTATTTCTACTACACCTGGAATTTGGACTTAGAACATAAACACATGTTTAAAACATTATAATACAGTGTGATGAATGGGATACACAGTCATATAAAGCAAGACAGCTGCCACGGCGAAAGCCGGATTTCCACTCTAAGTAGACTCACCCGACATTTTTAGGTAATAGGAAATGTCTACGTGGCCCTAATAGTCCTTCAAATCTCTTCTTCATCCTCAGCCCCACACCCAGCTCTCCCTCCATCTCCTTCTTATCAGTGGGGGGTTCTCTGCTCCCCCCATCCTCACAAGCAAAGGGCATTTGTTCTTCCACACCCCACCCATCTTGCCCATGTGATGCAGGGCAAGAGGAAAGGTCAGGCTCCACCTCATTGTCATCACCTCCTCACCTCTCATTAGAACCCTGATCCCGTGAGCCTCCTAATGCCCGACCATTAACTAGCATCTGTCCTCCTGGTCTCTGCTACCTACCAGCCTTCTGGTCACTCCCAACCCTCAGTGAAGATGTTGGCCCTGGGATCACTGTCTTATCCAACCCAAGTAGCTCTTCCTGGGACTAGGACCACTTTCAGCTGCTATGAATACTGGAGTCATGTTGGCACCATGAGATATTTTATCATCCTGTGAACTCATTTGGGAACTCGATGACAGGTGATACAATGGCCTAAGCCCATTTCAAAGAGTATTTCTGACAAAGCTTTGTATCAGTACAAAAAAAATTTTCAGACCATGCTTTTTCCCATTATAACATTTCATAATCTCTTCCTTGTTTTGTCCCTGCACCTCTACCTCCGTTAACCAGTTCTCATCAAGTTGTGACATAAGCCAGGTTTCATCAAGTTGTGACAGGTGACAGAGGCATCACATGACAGGGGACCTGATTAGGAAATCCATATCCTCATAGGATGCACTTTAACATCTTCTTGAGCTGTCTTGATATTTTGAGACATATGGCAAAGATTCCATATACCGTTCCAGTGACCAGTGACCTTGAGAACATTTTTGAAACTATAGATTTCTGTGCCCCACCCAGAGATCCCAATTCAGTAGCGCTGAGGTGGGATCTGAACATGAGTAGACTTAGCCTCTAGCTGATTCTGAAGCACAGCTAGTTTGGGGAGCACTGACTTATAGCCGCTGCCCATGAACCTGGATGTTCCCAAATCTTGAGACCAATTGAGTGACTTGAGTCCTCCCTCATCTGTATGTATACCATCAAGTCGGAAAAATACCTCCAGCTTCCAGCTTAAGGTTGCCCTCTCCTTTCCCACCACCAGTAACATGCTAGTAAACATTTAACAGTAGGCTCTCAGAAAGAAAAAAAATTAAGCCCTGATTTATAATGTTCCAGTTTCCATGGTGTAAATACTCTCACCAGGGCCAATTTCCAGCTACCAATGTGATGCCACTGAACGTAGAGCTGGGAAAAGATGCATGTAATTAATGCTCCTTAGACAGAAGTCAGCTCCAGCACATCACTGTCCCACCCACCCTTTACTGATTCCCAAAGATCAAACAAACTACACCCAAGAAACAGAGGGGTCTCTCTCAGATCCTACAGCACAGCCAGAGCCTCTCAGAAGTAAGGTTGTCTCCATTTTTTAAAAAGCTCTGGCATATTAAAAAGTGGAAAAGTGGGCCGAGCATGGTGGCTCATGCCTATAATCCCAGCACTTTGGGAGGCTGAGGCGGGTGGATCACTTGAGGTTAGGAGTTCGAGACCAGCCTACCCAACATGGTGAAACCCCTTCTCTACTAAAAATACAAAAATTAGCCAGTGTGGTGGCACATGCCTGTGATCCCAGCTACTTGGGAGGCTGAAGTAGGAGAACTGCTTAAACCCAGAAGGTGGAGGTTGCAGTGAGCCAAGATCACAACACTGCATTCCAGCCTGGGCGACAGAGTAAGACCCTGTCTCATAAATAAATAAATAAATAGTGGAAAAAGTGCTACTACAAGATTGGCAAAATTGGGGTAATGCTTTAACACCAAAATACAATGCAATAAAATTGTATTAATCTCAAGATTATGTTTAAGAATTATAAAAATATTCATTTATACTTCACCATAAATGGGGTCGATTGGTAGCAGGACATGTGGAAAGCTGTAAGATGAATGTCATTCGGTTCTGTTGGTGTATCTCTGTGACTCTGGAGAAAATGCCAGAATCTTATCTGAGGCTTCTGTGAGTGTGAAAACTGGGGCACACCCCTTCACCACCCCGAATCCTGTCTCCACCCTTCTACCTCCCACCCTCACGCCCTCCCTTTCAATCCATGAGAGACCTTGGACATAGTTTTCTCCCTCCTACCTTCTGTTCTTTGCCTCTCAAGAATTTCCCAAGCTAGGTGCCCTGCCACTGGCTCTTATCTGGGTCACAAAATAGCCAAGTGACAAGAATTAAATGTAACAAGAAAACACTGGGTAGTCCAGGTCCCTTCTGCACCACTGAGGACCTGCAATTAGTTACTGATGACGGGCTCTTTTATCTGGCTCCAGTCTGGCAAGAGATCTGGTAGAGAGTTCTTTCTGGCTTTCATTTTCCTATTTCTCTGAGCCATTTCTGGCAGGAATGTTATAAGGAAATCAAATTTTGATCAGTTGAAGACTATTTGAAGGCTCTAGGATCTGCTGCTGATTCATTCATTCATTAAACAAACATTTATTTAATACCTCCCTTGTGCCAAATCCTGTACTAGACAGTGGGGAAGAGGGATGTAGAGAGGAGATGAAGAATACACAGTTCCTCCCCTTGAAGCATGGCGAGTGGAGGAAGCGGATTCATGATATGTAAGGGGGTAACAGCAGTCCCTGAGGCGGATCCCATGACAGCGTGCAACGTAGGGTACCTTGGAAGCACAGAGGAAGGGTGGCTAAGCTAAACCAAGCGGTCAGGAAAGCCTTGAACTGCATTCTCAAGGACAAGTTGGCATTACTGAGGTGAGAAAGGGTTAAAAGGATTAAAAGGGAGATGGTAGTTTATGCAAAGAAGCTTAAAAAAACCAAAAGCTATGTGGTTCAGGAAACTGCAAGTAGAATATCTTTGATATCAGAGGACCCTGGGTTCAGAGGCTGGTTCCTTTGCTCATAAGCTACATGAATGGGACTGAATTTAGCTTCTCTAAGCTGCAGTTTCCTCAGCAGGAAACCCCACCTTAAAGGACTGTTAGTATGCAGATGAGATAATGCATGTAGCACTCTCATATCTAGCATAGAGGCCCATACCCAGTACTAGACAGCTGGTTTGGTGATGAGGATGAAGATGAGGATGGTGGTGGCTGGCATAAAGGATACACATAAGTGTGAAAGACTGAGGGAGATATGAGGCCGGAGAAGTAGGTGGGGCCAAAGGGTGAGCCCTTGGGCTCCATGCTGAACAAAATTGTACTTTACCCCTAAAGCCAAAGGAATAATTTCAAGAGTGGAGTAGCCTGATCAAGTGTCTGTTTTAGAAAGTTCCCTCTGATGGACTGGGTGCAGGGAGTAAAACGGAAGGCAGGAACTGATTTTGGAGGCTCTTGCACTAATGTAAAGACATAGTGAAGGCAATAGAGGTGGCAGGGATGGAGTGACGGAAGCCTCTCCAGGGTGTGGCTGAGGGCGCCATTCCTTATGATTTCTCAGGCTATGGACGTGAATTTTCCTAAGCCAGGTCTGCTCACTCACAGCAGGGCCCAGCTGCATGGAGGAATATAGAATCCAGGCTATTATCATTAGAATTAAGCTGCTTCGTTGAGTCCATAAATGTCACGCTCAGGCATACCAACATGTCTTTTTTTCTGGCTTACAATGTAAAAAGTAACAATGGTTATCTGTGGGTAGTGGGATTATGAATTGTTTTTATATTATTCCTTTTGCCTATGTCTATTTTCTAAGTGTTCTACAAAGAACATATTTTGTATAAGGAGAAATCTATTATAAAAATGTTTTTTTAAAAAAACAAAACTATACATAGTTTCGATCCAAACAGCATCCTCTCTCCTTACTGCCTGAGTAAGGAAATGCTTGATTGAATTAGAAATGGGAGGGGAGGTTGTTGATAGGATCCAACTTCAAACTTCTAAGCTATTTATTTTCTTCCTTTTGCTTTGGAGATTGTGCTGTGCCAATGAAGATAGACTGAAGACATGTGAATAGTCTTAAGTTTGAAAAATAATCGTCGTTTTTATTGTTACAGCTTCAAGCATGGATTATTTCCATCATTTATATTTTAGGAAACCTCAAGTACAGCAAAATTGCCCAATAGTTAGAGAAGATCGGATTATTGATACTCTCTTTTTAAAGAAAATAAAATATCTTATCAGAGAGAAGTCCATGTGACAATAATATCACCATACGTCTACAGGGTTGCAAAAGTAAGGAGTTGAAAGTAACCTCTGGTTTAAGTATGTGATGTTTAAGAGAACTGCAGACTGGGGTCTAACAGCTGAGATTTTTCAGCACCATGTTCTAAAGCACTTTCTTGCTGGGCCTAAATCAAATGTTTGTCTGTATAATGTCTTAGACATTGTATGCATCATCGGGCCATCTTCCTAAAAGGTGGCATTTTGATTACAATCTTCAGTTTGGATTTGTAAAAATTTGTAATACTAACAATGATAAATAGTGCACATAGTTGTATGGTTCATAAAGTGTTCTAACATTTAATCTTTACAACTCTAAGTGTTTGAGTTCACTTTAGTCCATTTTAGAGATGAAGAAGATAAGGCTCAGAGAAGCTTACTGACTGGCCTGAGATCACACAGCTAGGAAGTAGAGAGACAGGATTCAGATCAAGCTCTTCGGACTTGAATAGCAATGCCCCTTGCACTGCTCCCTTCTAATGACAGGTTTTAGTTATAGATGCCTCTTTACCCACCATGGGGTTACTTCCCAATGAACCCACTGGAAGCTGAAAATATCCTAAGTGGAAAATTGGCATTTTTTTTAAACATAATGGGATGTGAAAACACAAAACACAATATCCAAAAAATGCTGGCAACACAGTACACTGTATAGTATCAGTTGTTTACCCTTGTGATCGAGTGGTTGACTGGGAGCTGTGGTTCACTGTTGCTGTCCAGCACCACAAGAGTATCATATCACAAATTGCTAGCCTCAGAAAAGGTCAAAATTCAACGTACAATTTTTACTGAATGCATATAGCTTTCACATCATCATAAAGTCAAAAAATTGTTAAGCCAAACTATTTTAAGTCAGGGACTGTCTGCCTTTTATTTTCATTAGACCCACTAATCAAAAAGACAAGCAGGGCTCACAGGAATTATATCCATTCCTGTTGCTGTTGTAACAAATTACCCACAAATCTGGTGCCTTGGGGTAGCACAAATTGGTTCTCCTACAATTCTGGAGGTTGGAAGTCCAAAATGAGTCTTACAGGGCTGAAGTCAAGATACAAGCAGAGCTGGTTCCTTTGGGAGGCTCCATTGCACAGTCAGTGGTTGCCAGTCTTCCTCGGCTTGTGGCCACATCATTCCAATCTCTGCTTCCATTATCACAGTGCCTTCCCCTCTCCTTTGGTCAAATCTCCCTGTGCCTCCCTCTTGTAAAGACACTTATATTTAGGGCCCACCCTGATAATCCAGGACAATCTCCCCATCTCAAGATCATTAACAATATCTACAAGGCCTTTGTGGACATATAATGAAGGATTCACAGGATCCAGGGATCAGGATGTAGATATTTTGAGGGGCCATTACTCAGCTTACCATGGCAATATTCGTTTCATTCATTTATTTAGTTATTTTTGTAGAGATGCAGTGTCACTATGTTGCCCAGGCTGGTCTCAATCTCCTGGCCTCAAGTGATCCATCTATTCAGCCTCCCAAATAGCAGGGACTTCAGGCACAAGCCACCACTCCCAGCTTTATTTCATTTATTAAGTGGTCCCTAAATGTAAGATTCCCTGAATTTAAATTTAGGCCATACCTCTTCATAGTTTTCTATTTTAACCTTTCACTTTAGTGTGCATTGAGGCCTTAGTATTTGTTTGCTTGTTTGCTTGCTAGCTTTTAAGCAAATTTAACTCTGACTTTCTATTGAAAATAACTCACTCAAAACCCCTCCTCCTGCTCTCTGTCAGGGATGGATGCAGACCACTGACTTTTTCCAGGCCAGGCTTGGAAGGGGCTTACAGAGAGGTGCATTCTTTATTGTTCGGCCTCTCTTAACTACTGCCATTTATTGAGCACTTCATATGTGTCAGAAACTTTGAAAGCATTCTACATTTATTTACAGCTCATTTGTACCTTGGAACAGGCCTGTAAGGTAGATTATTATCCCCATTTTACCGATGAGAAAATCAAGGCTCAAAGAGTTACGTAACACACCCAAGGTTACACAGTTAAGCCACAGAGCCTCCAAAACCCAGCCTCTTAATACCATGCTCTTGCAAAATTAAATAATTCCCAAACCTGAGTAATGTATAGATCTCTTTTAAAGGGCAAATACAAGCTCACAAACACCCAAGGTTGAGTTATAAGGATTTTCATTATCATATTATTTAAATATGTGCAAAGATAACCAGATATGAACTCCTTATGCTTATAGCTCTCATAAGATTATAAAAACAAAACAGTGATACTAATAATAACACAAATAAAACTGCAAACACTTTAAATGCTAATTAAGAACATTGCTTTAATGTGATGGGTGATGCTGTTTTGCTGAAATTAAATGACTGCTCACAATCTCGATGCAATGCTGACCCTAGTAGCCTGGGTCCTTCCGAGTTTGGTATGCATACACCAGGGCCCTTTGGGCTAACTGAGTTCTCCCACTGTTCTTTCAACCACTGACAACACATTGTTCAGGCAGCACCACACGTATCCTTTGGGCTTTACCTAGTCAAAATGTCTTTGATAGGTTAACTCTGCCTTCCTTTTAGAACCCACTCTCTTTAGCAGAAGAGAGAACCCACTCTCTTTAGCAGCTGGGTTCTCTGGGAAGGAGACCTGTGTCAAGATTAGAGTGCAGGAAGTTACCAAGGAATATTCTTGGGAACCACAGCTGTGGGAGGGAGGGGAAGGAAGCAGGATGTGCAGAGGGAGAAGTTGAGCTGTGTCGCAGGCCCAACGAAGACCTCTACCAACCAACTCACTGGGGTGGGTGGCTCTTCAGAGTTGTCCTGCCTTGGGGACAAGAGCACTGACCTTTGTGCCCCTGGAGGATCACTGGATGAGGGTCACCCTGGAAGGAAGTTTGACCTCACATTAGGCTATGTTATCTAGCCAATGCCAAACAACTGACAGCTAAGAGCAACCTTTTACCATCATCCCTGCAGCTGGGAAGTAAGTCCTTCACTCCTGAAGAGAGATCTGGACAGTGTTACATTGTCTTCCACAGTAACGCACAATAAAGTTGTATAGGGCAACCATGAGATGTGAAAACAAATGCATCCCAGCCACTGAACTGCCTAGTGATGCTTGACTAGATCTTTGAGATGATCCTTTATATTACACAATCTATTATTTTATTCTCACAAAAATATAAATATTAATGTTTAAATTCCCACAGAGAACCAAGAAGACTCTAACAACATATTTACAGGCCCCTAAAGGTGTTCAGAACCTACTCCAAGAAAGATGAAGGTTAGGAAGCTTCCACCCCAGTTACCTCTGCTGGGAATTGCTGCATATACCTGTGATATCTCCATGGTGTGACAATCACAAAGTTTTACGAATACTTCTTTGGGTGGCAGTAATCATGATGGACAAAACCTCTCACAATTCACATGTAATATTTGGGAATAAAAACTTGATTAACATTCATTCAACATATTTGATCAGGCACATACTATGACATGGGTACTTTGCTAGACACTTGGTGGGGAAGATCCCTTTATATGAGTGAACAAATAATCATGGACAAAGAGGATCTGAGAGTCTTGGGTCATCAGTAAGCCTTTTCAGAAGAGGAGTGGCTTGAGGGGACAAGGGCAGGAGCATTCCAGACAGAAGGATCCAATGCAAAAGCACGAGTTTTGGGGTGCCTGGGCATGACAGGTGATGTAGGAGATTTGGTCAAAAGGTGGGTCAGGCAGTAGTGAGAGATCGCACTGACAGAAGCGGGGTGGAGAGCCTGCCAGTATGATTAAGTCATCAGAGGCACCCCCTTCATTGCTATTCACCTGGCCCTGACTGACACCATCTCATTTAACCTTCATGCACTGTGATTAACCCAGTAGGGAACAAGCTCCACAAGGGCAGTCTGTCTGGTCTACTGCCCTGTGCCGGGAGCCCAGCACAGTATCTGACCCAGAAAGGAGCTCATTAATATGTGTTTTACAGAAAAAGAGTCAGGCTCAGAGAGGACAGCACTTTCCCCAAACTTGCGCAGCATATAAGTGACCAAGCCAAGAGCTGAACCCTCAGTCTGCCTATTCCACCACACTGCTCTTCAACTCCTGCTCCATGAGCCACGAAAATAACTAAAAGAGGGTTTTCACAGTCAGAGAAACTTCTGTTACCATGGGAAACCTGGAAGAGAGGCCAGCCTGTGTGTGTGTGTGTGTGTGTGTCTGTGTGTGTGTGTGTATTCCTAGAACGGACATCCTTTAGTGTCTGCCACAACACAAAATTTCTCCTGTCATCTCCCAAGTCTCTCCCCAAACCTCAAATATGTGGGGTACTCGAGAATGAAAAGGGTTAAGCTTTCACAGCTTAGGAGAGCTGTTACTTTGCATTTAAATAGCAGCATTTAAGAAAGCAGCATTCCCAGGATCCTTATTTTATACTAATGTGCTGAGCACCTTAAGGCACACTTACTTCTCCCACGTTTGGGTCACTTAGAGCTTCATTACTTAATAATTTGAAAGCTTTTTATGGAAATCAGTTGATAAAGGGAGATGATGAAGTGAAATGTTATTACATTTAAAGACCCAGCAAACTGGGCTGCCAGAATAACACCTGGGTCAGACATTTCTAAGTAAAGAAAGAGAAGGAGAAGGAGATCTTGGTGTGCGGATGAATTCTCATTTCTTTTGAAACTGCTTCTTTTGTTACTTTAAAGATACTCTTTGCCTAACAAAGCCTAACACTCTTTAAAATTGTCAAGTGAAGAACTCATCAGCTATCTTATGAATTCTACCCCTGCCATGGCGCTCTGTCCCTCTCCCACCTTCCCAGCCGCTGCCTTGGCTCCAAGCCCATTGGGTCTAGACGTCCGCCCTACTCTCCCCCACAGGCGGGGTCAGCCTCACACAGTGCCCACCTCAAAAGCCTTCATGACTAACCAGTTGAGAAAAGCCTGGGAAACAGGCTTGGATGCGACCTTTTCTTTTACTTTCCATTTTTCTTTCTCTCTCTCTTTCCTTCCTTCCTTCCTTCCTTCCTTCCTTCCTTCCTTCCTTCCTTCCTTCCTTCCTTCCTTCCTTCCTTCCTTCCTTCCTTCCTTCCTTCCTTTTTTCGTGGTGGTGGTGAGATAGGGTCTCACTCTGTCACCCAGATTAGGTTGCAGTGGCACAATCACAGCTCACTGCAGCCTTGACTTCCTGAGATCAAGCGATCCTCCCACCTCAGCCTCCTGAGTAGCTGAGTAGCTGGGACTACAGGTGTGTGCCACCACGCCCAGCTAATTTATTTTTTATGTTTTATTTGTACTATTTGTAGAAATGAAGTCTCACTCTGTTGCCCAGGCTGGTCTCGAATTCTTGGACTCAAGCGATCTTCTTGCCTTAGCCTCCCAAAGTGCTGGGATTACAGGCATGTGCCACTGTGCCCAGCCGCCATTTTTTTTTCCTTTTTTTTTTTCTTTTTGAGATGGAGTCTCACTCTGTCACCCAGGCTGGAGAGCAGTGGCATGATCACAGCTCACTGCAACCTCCACCTCCCAGGTTCAAGCAATTCTCCTGCCTCAGCCTCCCGAGTAGCTCGGACTACAGGCGCATGCCACCATGCCCGGCTAATTTTTTGTATTTTTAGTAGAGATAGGGTTTTACCATCTTAGCCAGGATGGTCTCGATCTCCTGACCTAGTGATCCACCTGCCTTGGCCTTCCAAAGTGCTGGGATTACAGGTGTGAGCCACCGCGCCTGGCCCCAGCCTCCATTTTTTTAACGGCAATATATTCACATGGTTTGAAAATCAAAAGATATATAAGGTTACACAGTGACAATCCTCAGCCTTTTCCTTGCTCCCTGGTTACCTAGTTCCCTTCCCCTGAGGCAACTGATTTTTGTAATGTTCTTATATATCCTTCCAGAGATACTTTATGCAACTAGAAATATATACACACACAATTTTCTTTATCCTTACCACCCCTCTCCACAAAGATAAATAGATTACACAAATAGATTACTATACAAACTGTACTGTAGTTTGCTTTTAACATTTAATATATCTTAGAGATACTCTCATTTGTGACATGACTTTTTAATGGTGAATCCAAAGACTATATAGCAATGTCTAAAAAAAAAAAGATTCAAAAGTACGTGTGTGCATGTGTGTGTTTTGTGCATAAGTTATGATGTCAACTATGACAAACAAATGAATATTGCAATTGATGAAAGCTGCCGGGTAAGGATGGTGGGATTATAGGATCATTCTTTTTGTTTCTCTCTCCTCCTACCCCGTGTGTGTGTGTGTGTGTGTGTGTGTCTCTGTGTGGCCAAAACATGGTTATGTTTTTAAATTCTAAAGACCTTATTTCAGTATGTGAGGTATATTTTCATTTTGGTAGAGTTCTTTCCTGGCCCTTTCATATGCATCAGCATCTGTTTCTTAAAATACTTGAGTCACTTTATTGGTGAAAGCTTCCTCCACCACTCTATTTAAAATTGCAACATAACTCTCTCACCCCATCCTGGCCCTCCTCCTCACCCTTCCCGACCGTATTTTCCCCAGAGAGCTAATCATCACTGGACACACTGTGTAGCTGTTACGTCTGCCTCCTCCTCCGGAATGTAAGCTCCTGAAGGACAAGGATGGGTGTGTCTTCTGTTCAGGGCTCATTCTCCAGCACGTGGAATAGGCCTGGCATGGACTAGGGGCTCGATCTTTCATTGCTGGATGAATGAGTCCTCACCATCAGCCCCAGCAACCCAACCCACATGCTCTCTGGCTCATGCCTGTAACCACTAACCAGAGCACCTGCAGATAACCAGTAACCAGAGCGTCTGCAGCTCTGTCCTCTGCTTCCCTCTTCCCTCCCCACTCTGGCAACTCTGGAAGACCACTCCTCCCTCCCAGGTCTGGATCTCACCTTAGAGATCCAATCCTGCGAGTGCACCCTCCCTCTCTCCTGCAATATGAGTTTATCTTCTGTATTGGATTATACACTTGGACATACAAACTTGGCCTCATATCCCACATCTTTCAAAAAATAATCACATGTCCTTCCTGCTACTGCCATTTTTCTCAACTCCACAGCAAACTTCTCAAAAAGCACTGTCTGGGCTTGCTGGCTCCGCTAGCTCACCTCCGTCCTTCCTGAACCTGCTTCCATTGTATTTTCAGTGGTGGCCAGTGGGGCAGCGGCGGCAGCAGTGAGCATGTGACAGGGGGGCAGTAGGGCAGCAGTAAACAGGGGCCGCAGAGGTAGCGGTGGGGGCAGCACACGGTTTCTGAAGAGGCCCTGGGCAGGTTCTGGTGTCCTCCTATCTCTCTGGCCATTGTACCTTAGTCTGCTTGGCTCTCTCCCATCCTCTCCTCTGCCTCCATTCACTCCCCAGGTAATCTATCTTGTGGCTTTAACTACCAGTCTCTATGCTGATGACTTGGAGTTTTCATCTCCAGCCTGGACTTCTCCGTTGAGCTCCAGCCTCATATATCTACCTTCCTACATGACACCTCCTTTTGGAGTCATCCTTGACCCCTCTTTGTTTTACACCTCACATCCAATCCATCAGCAGATAACGCCGAGCCGACCTGTAAAATATGTCTGCATCCCATGCCTTGCACCCGTTCCATTACTCTTCCCTGGCCCTATGCCACCAGATGCAGCAATGGCCTCCTGCCTGGGGTCCTTGCTCCCCACCTTGCCCCACTCCAGTTACTTTCCCAGAGCAGCCAGCAGGATCCTTTAAAAATATGAATCAGGTCATACCACTCTTCCGCTCACAAACCCCTCAGTCATGTCCCAGTCCCATCACACTCTGAACAAGAGCCCCTAAACCCTCTGGGAGGGCAGCCAAGGCCAGAGGCTTCCTCTAGCTTATTAACTAATTGTTTAATTAACTAATTCATTATTTATCCCTTAAATATTCCCTGCATACCTCTCACCAGTCAGGCTGGTGCTGGGGATAGAGAAGGGATGCAATGAGGCCCCTGCTCTAATGCTGGCTTCTGGGACGGGACGTGCCCTGGGATGGCAGTGGGGATGGGAATCATGGTTGAGGAGTGTCCAATACTGTTTCTTTTTCTTTTTTTTTTGAGAAGGAGTTATGCTCTTGTCGCCCAGTCTGGAGTGCAATGGTGCAAACTCAGCTCACTGCAATCTCTGCCTCCTGAGTTCAAGCAATTCCCCTGCCTCAGCCTCCCAAGTAGCTGGGATTACAGGTGCCCACCACCATGCCCAGCTAATTTTTGTACTTTTAGAGATGGGGTTTCACCATGTTGGCCAGGCTGGTCTCAAACTCCTGACCTCAGGTGATCCATCCATCTTGGCCTCCCAAAGTGCTGGGATTACAGTGTGAGCCAAAGCACTCGGCCACCAGTGCTGTTTCTTGAAGACTACAGGATGTGTTCCCATGGCGCAGGGTTAGGGGTGCTGAAAGGGGCACCACCCTTACAGGTTGAGGCACCTCCAGTCAGATCTGGCCTGGCTCATGGGCTGGGCGTCCTCACAGCCCTTTCTGTTTGAAGGCAGACAGCCCTTGCTTGATGTTCTCTCCTGTTTGGATTTGGCATCACCTACATGATGTTTGAATATCTTCTGCTATGGCCCCCTTTTCCCTTCTTTGCTCTGGCCTTAGCACTAAGGTTTTTCTGACTGCTGAAGGTCAGGTAGAAGATGGGGAGGCAGATCACAGAAGAGCAGGTCCTGGGGGCTGGTGGGATGGGAGGCAGGCATGCCCCGTCAGCCTCTTCTGCTCCTTTGCTGACTGATTTTACTCAGGGGAGCAGCAGACTTGTGTGAGCACTAAAAAGAACATAATAAAAATGCAGAAAATGAGGTTAAACCCAGGATGGTACTTCAGTTACCAAAGGACAAGCTAAGTAAATGCCGACAGCCAATGCCAGCACACAGAAGGTCATAGGGTGATGTGAGTCCTCAGAGCTCCAACCCACTGGAGGCAGCCCTGGGGTGGAGGGGCAGTGGGGCAGGCCTAGAACAGCTCTGATGGTCCCTTCCTCTCTGGCTTCAGAAATGCCAGGCTGCTTCCACAAAACCATCTCAGGGGAAAATCGTTATCTACGGACATTATGCAATTTTCCCATCGAAATTATAAGCTGTGTTTGAAAAGAAATAAAAAGAAATTGAATTTGAAATGCTTCTATGCAAATGCATCATCTTCTAGTGGATCTGCTAATGGGCTTCAGATACTTTCTCTGGCTCTGAAATAGCTGATCAGACAGCAGCTTGTGATGGTAGCTGCTTCCCGGGGAACGGGGCGTAGAATGAGCACTTATGAACAGCCAGCCAGCCCACCTGAGCCAGGTTCAGAACCTGTGAGCTCTGACCACAGTTCCCAAAGTGGCCTCTGTATGTTGTCCCTTCCCCTCCTCTACCTGACAGTGCTGGCACGGCTCTATGCTGGGACTCTCACTGCTCCTCCAGCGCCTCCAGCTAACACCCAGGTCGATGAATGTCACTTCACACTGCTCTGGCCCTATCCTAGGTCAAGGGAGTGCCCACGGACTGGGCCTCGGAGGACACCAGCCCCTTCCTATCACAGCCTCTCATTCATCCGACAAGTATTAGCTGAGCATGTTCCCAACACAGATCTAAACACTGATAGTACAGCAGTGAGCAAAACAGACAAACACCCTCGCCCTCTTGGAGCTTCCATTCTAGCAGGGGGAGATAGACAATAAAAAGTAAATAAGGCAGGACACGGTGGCTCACGCCTGTAATCCTAACACTTTGGGAGGCTGAGGCAAGCAGATGGCTTGAGCCCAGGAGTTTGAGACCAGCCTGAGCAACAAAACAAGACCCCATCTCTACAGATAATTTTAAAACTAACTGGGTGTGGTGGTAGGCACCTGTAGTCTCAGCTATTTGGTATGCTGAGGGTAGAAGGGGATGGATTGAGCCCAGGAGGTCATTCTACAGTGAGCCATGATTATGCCCCTGTACTCCAGCCTAGGCAACAGAGAAAGACCCTGCCTCAAAAAAAAAAAAAAAGTAAGCAAAATGCACAGTCAACTGGACAATGGCAAATGTTATGAAGAAAAGATACTGGGATAAAGGAATAGGGATGCTGAGTCAAAAAGGGGGCAGGGACCTGCCATGGATGTCAGAGGCCTCACTGAGAAGCTGACATTTGAGCAAAGACCTGGAGGAAACAAAGGAGAGAGTGCTCTGGTATCTGAGAGAACCGCATTCCAGGCACAGGGAACAGCAAGTGCAAAGTGTGCCTGGCATGTTTAAAGATACATAAGAAGTCCAGGATGCTGAAACCCAGGTTGTGGAAGAGTAGTAAGAGATGAGGCTCAGGAGGACAGGCAGAGCATGGAGGGCGTGGGGGACCACAGCAAGTTCCTGTCTGCCGTGAGATGCAAAGCCACTGGAGGATTTTGGTCAGAGGAATGGCATGATATGACTGCTGCATGAACAAGAGACTGGAGGAAGGGAGGGGAGGTAGAGAGACCTGCCAGGAAGCAACTGCACTCATCTAGCTGAGCGATGATGGTGGCTTGGATCAGGATGGAGGCAGGCAGGAGACGGAAAGTGGTTGGATCATGAAGATATTTTGGAAGTGGAGTTGACAGTGTGTGCCGATGGATCAGATGCAGGGTGGGAGAGAGAGCGGCATCCAGGATGGATGGAACTGGAAGTACGGCATTGCCATGTAATGGGATGGGAAGAATGAAGGAGGCTGGGCTTAGGGAGGGGAAGATCAGGAGTTTGGTTTCAGGCACGTTGTGGAGTTTGAGATGCCACTTAGATACCCAGATGAAAATGTTGAGTGGCTGATATGCAAGTCCAGAGTCAGAGGCTAGTTTGCAATAGAAGATTACAGCTTAGGAATCACCAGCATATACACAGTTGGCTTTTTAAGGCAGGGGACTAAATGAAATCACCAAGGGAGTGTGGATAGAAGAGAAGAAGACCAAAGGCTTGAGCCCTGGGGCACTTCAAGCTTTAGAGGAAAGTGAATAGGAGTCAGCGAGGGAGACTGAGAAGGAACAGTTGATGAAGTGAAAAGAAAATCAGAGGCAGCAAGTCCTAGAGCCAAGGAGAAAGCTTCTCAAGGCAGAGGGGGTGAGTGACCAGCTGTGTCAAATACTGCTGAGGGGTCACAAGAGCTGAGAGCTGGGCACTGACTTTGGCTTTGGCACGGAGAGGCCACTGGTGACCTTGACGGGAGCAGTGAGTGTGTTGTCAGAGGAGAGGTGAGTCTCAGTTGCCTCACCTGAGAAATGGGGACACCCGCCTGCCTTCCTCAGAGAGCAGGAGTGCAGACCATGGGCAAACTGCAAAGTGCCACCAAATATGAGCGTTTATGACCTGAGAAGCCCAGAGCCTGTCGAAATGAGGGGAGGCTACCGTTGGGCACAGTTGGTTTTAAAGATGCTTACAGCCCTGTTATCACCTCATAAAATGGCTCATTTCCTGCTACTCATCACCAGAACACTCACCCAGGCATGAAAAAGTCAACCTTCAGAGGTAGAAGCTGTCAGGATGGATATTTTTTGTGCATGGCAACTGGGAAAGAGAAAAAGCAAATAATGGGGCCAAATAGTGCTCACCGGGGTCTCCATGCAAGACTCCAGACACTGCTGTCCCAGAGGGAACCCCAGTGAGCCTGTGCCTCAAAGCAAGGGCTCCTTGGAGAAAGCCACCAACTAGGGTCAGCTGTGCTCTCACTGCAAAATGAGCAACATGGGGGAGGGAGGAGAGAAGGATGGAGAAGAAGGACAGTCAGGGAAAGTGGAAAGAATGTGAGTTTGGAGTCAGATACACCTGCGTTGGAATCGTGGTTCCTGTGTGGTCAGCAAGTGACCTGACTTCTCTGAGCCTCAGCTTCCTCATCTGCAGTGGAGAGCAGGATAGCTATTTCCAAAGCTTTCTGTAAGAAACAAGCTGTTGAATGGGGGAGTGCACACTGTGTGTATGGCTGCGTATCACTGCATTTGCAATTAGTGGCACTGGGTTTTCCTCTGTTTAGTAGCAGACAGTTTTTCTTCAGCGCAAGGAGCCTGTGCCTCCCCGGCTTCATCAAAACCGGTCGTCGGAACAGCATTAACTTTCAGTGTTGTGAACATGGTCTGATAGTCTTCCACGTGTGGCTGTGATATGCAGAAGTGAAAGTAGGCTAGGACGTGCCCGTAAGAGCAGCAGAAGTGGGAGGGGTGGGCCTGGTTCTCCTGGGCCACAGTGTGCACTTTCAGGCCCCCTCTGCCTGGGTTCATGGTGGCAACGAGCGTGGCCTCTAGAATCAGACTGAGGTCTAAACTCTAGCTCAGCCAGTTAACTAACTGTGAAACTAATTTGGCTGAATAAATGTGTTGCTGAGGATTAAAAAGTATATATCCATCTTGCAAATGTGTTGTGAGGATGAAATCAGATGCTATCTATTAGGCAATTTGCAAGGTTCGCAAGATGCTTAGCACATAAAAAATAAATAATTATTGTTTTATTACTGTTGCTGTTCCCACCTGTTTCTATTCCTTTCCCTCTCTGATCATGGATTGCATCCCATTTCTCTTCCTGGGAGGAGGAGAGATGGTAGGGGCATCAGGCAAGTTGGCCAGGCTGAGGTCTGGATCTGAGCCTCAGTGCTACCAGGAGCAAAGGAATGTTTAGGATGAGGAAACGGCTTGTGGTTCAGGACTGGAAGACAAAGTCAAAAAGTCAGGAAGAAAGGGGCAGGGGGAGGTGACAGACTCTGGCCTTCTGCTGTGGGCACGGCTGGGAGGTGCGGAGCTCTTCCTCATTGGGTGGCTGGCTCTGGAGGGCAGAGGAGGGCCAGCGTGGGGTAAGATTGGTTCAGACACCAGCCCTGCCCTAGACTCACAGTCTTACTCTCTGTTCTGCTCAGACCGCCCTGTTTATCTCCTGGTATGGATGTAATTGCTGCCTCCAGAACAGATCTGTCCCAGATCTGTTTTCATTCCACATGAACCCGCTTCCCTCCAGACCTGACCTCAGCCCATGGCCTGTTAGGGGATTTGCTGTTCCCATTTGGTACCGGTAACTGTGAGGTACAAGCACTGCTGTTATATCCCACAGTATGCTTACAAAAGCAAAATGGAAGATGGATATGAGTGACCTGTAGTATCTTTGGGTTTTTTCCTATTTTAATTGGCATGTCTTTAGAAAAGTGTTGGCATCATCCAAATGAACCATGAACAATGGATGCCCTGAAACACTTTGTTTGAAAAGGGTCCTGTGGGAGCTGAGAAGGGGCTCTAAGGATTCTTGAAAGTTCCTGTCTGTGCCTTAGAGACTTGTTAAAATAAGCTTTTCATTTAAGTCTGAAGTGTGGGTTGCTTACTCTGAATTTAAGTCCTTCATTCTTCAGAATGTGAAATGCCCAGGGCCCCAGTGCCCCCATCCAAGCTACATAAGCCTTCCATCATACGCTCCCTGAGACTCGGAGCTTGGCTTTCAATGGAGGGAAGTTCTCCTGAGGCTTTGTGGGTTTGTACCTGCAACTGTGTGCTCCAGTCTCTGTACTCGGGCAGTGCAAGTCAATTCTCATACCAACTTAGCCTGAATGTAAGTAAGAATAAGAATGATCAGTAATTTTTATGGAGCACCTGCTATATGCCAGGCACTTCATTGCCACATTACATGAGTTGTCATTTAGTCCCCCTAACAACCACATGCAGAAGATCCTCTTTTTACCCTATTTCACAGATGAGAAAACTAAGAGAGGTTATGAGACTTGCCAAGAAACACAGAGTTTGGCAGGGCACGGTGGCTCACACCTGTAATCCCAGCACTTTGGGAGGCCGAGGCGGGCAGATCACTTGAGCTCAGGAGTTTAAGACCAACCTAGGCAATGTGGCAAAACCCCATCTCTACAAAAATACAAAAATTAGCCATGAGTAGTGGTGCACACCTGTAGTCCTAGCTACACGGAAGGCTGAGGTGGGAGGATTGCTTGAGCCCGGGAGGCTGAGCCTTCAGTGAGCTGAGATCGTGCCACTACACTACAACCTGGGTGACAAAGTGAGACCCTGTCTCAAAAACAAAACAAAAACACAGAGCTAGTAAATGGTACCATCAGCATATGACCTCAGGTATGATTCCAGAGCTTATGCTTCTCAACTATGCTACTTTCCTGCCTGCTGGATTCATAAATATTAAAAAGATGGATAGTATCCCGTGTGCCCTAAATTGAGAACATGGGCACATACACATCCTTGCTGGGAGGAGAAATTAGTACAGACATTTGGAGGGCAATTTGGTAGGGCCGACCACAGTTTTAAATTTGCTTCACATTTTGATCCCTCCTGTGACTCAATGACACAGGAATCTTTGGATGTATGAGCAAATAAATATGTACATGAGTCTTCATCACAGCATCATTTATGAAAACAACTAAATATTTACTAATGGTGCCAGTGGAATACATCAGAGAACATCCCCTGCTACATAACTCTGCATACATCAAAGAGAATGGTGTGGCTTTGCTTTTTCAACAGTCTACTGAGCGACCGTGGGCGTGGTGATATGGCCATGAATGAGCAAGATTCTCTCTGATCCTGTAGAAGTTAAGTTCTACCAGATAACTTGCTGCTTCAACAAAAATATTTAGCTTTTTAAATAAATTTGGTAGAATGTTCCTGCTTTCTTATTTCATTTAACTAAAATGATCACCAAAAAAGAGAACAATAAGCTGTTGACCCTGCAGATGTTGTGTAACCACTAGATGAAAAGATTTACAGCAGGAAGCTGTCATGCCCACACATATGGTCCCACCATCCTTGGAGCATCCTTAGATCTAAATGGAGTTTCGTCACCATAAATAAATGGTAATATAGGGTCCAAACTATATTTGTGGAGTTATACATTTGATCTGGGTCAAAAGGCCAAGAAGCAATAGTGTGTGTGTGTGTGTGTGTGTGTGTGTGTGTGTGTGTGTGTGTGTAGTTATATATTACAAAAGCTACAAAAGCAAAATCACTATATCAGCTGGGACATGTAAACCAGAATTTAACTGTAAAGCCAGGTGAATCTGCAGGGCCAGCTAACTTGGCAGCCACCTTCACTCCACCCACATTGATTTTATTTTCTAGTGAAGTATTTCTTCAAGAGCAAAGGGATTGTCATCAGACAGTATCTCATTACCAGGATCTGATATCTTGGATTTCCTTTTTATAAGCCTTGACCTGGCTTGCCATAATTTGAAGATATCCAACACTTTAAAAATCAAAAAAGAGAGCTAAGATATATAGTTTATAGCGTACATAGTATATAGTATGTACTGACGGAAAGTTTCCTGTGATATGATATTAAGGAAATATTTTAAAGTCATGGTACAGAACAAGATATTCAGTATGACACAAATTTGGTGGGAAAGCTAAATATAATGCATGCACACACACACACACACACACATCCTTACATGTGCATCGTAGAAGATCTGGAAGGATACACACCATGCTGTAATATTCTGGAAACGGAGAAGGAGACAGAAGGCAGGGTTGCTGTTGAAGTAGACCGTGTTCAACATTTACATTGTGAGTTTCTGTGATGCTAAAATTTTCCACAGTGTGTGTATTATTCTGGAATTAAAAATCAAAGAAAAAAAGTAGAGCAGAACTAGATGATGAGGACCACATAAGCAAAACTCAGGAAGTAAGAAATTGTCATGGAAGTTGCGAGCAGCCTTTGAAGGGTTTTGGCAGGAGGCAGATACAGTCAGATTTGCAGCAAGTGGAGGATGAATTGGGGGAAGCAAGAAGATACTAGAGACGGGGTGGCCAGAGGGGAGACTGTGGAAGGAGGTGAACACAGGAATCCTCAGCCTGACTGGTGTCGGGGATGAAGGGAGCTGGTGGTGGTCAGCGCCCGGCTCAGGCACGCCTGAGCTGTGCCTTCAACCCAGGCTGGGCTGCTGGAGGAGGAGCAAGACTCTGAGGTCAGAGGAAGGGCTCAGCCATGAGGCATATGAGATGACTGGAGGAAAACCAGGTCTGGGGAGACACGGAGCTGGCACTCAGGAGACAGATAGGTTGTGTTCCATATATGACTTCATGATAAACAACTTCTCGGTCATTCAACAGATATTTCTTAGGAGGGAAGAAGGGATACACTGTAAACAAATAAATATATTTTGCATGAGAAATGTAACTGCTCTGTTGGGAAATGCTTTGCCTGCAGACGTGAATGTTGGGGTGTCTGTGCATCCAAAGATTTTTTTCATCTGATGGAAAGAGGGCACCCCAGGGAGCCTGGGCCTAGGAGGGGGCTGCAAGCTTCCCGGGTGGCTCACCGCTGCTGGCCTGTCCTTGTGGGCCCTTCCCCTCACCCAGGACTGTCTGTAGGAGCCCAGACCATGCTGGGTCTGGCTAAGCCATCTTCCTCTGCACCACCGCCATCCAACAGCCCCTTCCTGCATGGTAAATGGGAAGCTACGGACCAGAAAGCTTTTTATAACCTCTGGGCCTGAGCCTCAGAGACACCACTGTCCTCCTTCCTTTCAGTTTCCATGGGGCTATGGGATTTTCTGGGCAAGGTACCCAACCAGGGAGAAGGTCACAATGCATCCTAACTGCATTCTAGGCACCTGATGCCAGGCACGACTCTAAGGAGTGTAGCCTTGTCGCCATGAGCCAGCCAAGCAAGTCTATTCCCCTGGAACTCAGGGATCTGTTCAGTTGGCAACAAAGCCCTTCCTTCCCCAGCTGGTGACCTTCTGGAGTTTTCCACACACAACGGACTATTATGTCTGAGAACTGCCGGGCCTGGGCCAGGGAAAGGGGACATACAGGGCCAGCTGACTCCACTCTGGGGAAAGCCCCCCACCAAAGCTGAACTTGGCCTCCAGCCTTGCAAAGATCATGGCACCCCTCACCCTCAGTGTGTAATTGAAAATAAAAACCCAACCAAACCTCAAAGTTGAGCAAGATCAACAAAGTTCTGATTTTTGCCCTATGATGACTATTCAGTGCTTTCCTTCAAAATGTTAATTATCAAATTATTCCTCAAAAAATTACTTAAGTTTCCCCGGTTATCCCTAAAATAACTTTATGGTGCTTTATTCATCATCCAAAGCAAAACAGAGCCAGAGAACCTGAGGGGCCCCATGGGTGTGGGTCCTTGGCTTTGTGCTGGCCTCCTCATCCAAGGGAGTCTGATCCAGCGCATGGGTCTCACCAGCAGGACAGGCCTTTGGGGGACAGTCCTCGGGGCCAGGTGTTAGCCACATTGCAGCTCCTGCTGACCCAGCTGGCCTGGAGCAGGCCCCACTCAGTGTCTGGACACAGAGCATGGCTCTGCCCTGTGGAATGGACATGACATGGGAGTCTGGCCAACCAAGGCAGAATCCAGGCCAGATCTCTGCTCTAGTGGGGAAGGGATGGGCTGAGCTGGAAACCAAAGGTGTGACTCAGTGGCCTTTCAGTGTCCAGGACATACCTGGACACTCAGTCCCCTTTCCCAGTATCACTGAGGCCCCAGGGTTCCCCCATCCCAGAGAGAGGTGGCTCTACACCCAGGCAGGAAGAGCCCCAAGAGCAGGTGAGGGAGTGGGAGTGAATGGTGTCACCAGGTCAAAGCCCTGTTGTTCCCATGAGCCCAGCTCTGTTCACTAAATATTTGTGGTCCTTTTTTGCAGAGTGATGAGGTCCTCACCGTCATCAAAGCCAAAGCCCAATGGCCAGCCTGGCAGCCTCTCAATGTGTAAGTAACACAAGTCCCTCGCCTGGCCTGTCTTACCCTAGCCCCTTCTCAAAGCCACCTACCTAATGGCCACCACATACCAGCTATGCTGTTAAAGTTAGCACTACTTCTCAGTTAACAAGCAGGCGAGATGCTTTCTAGGTGCAGAGCATCACATCTGCCCCATCTTCTCAAGGATGCAGGCTCAGGCTCTGTTTTCCCCCAATGGCTTTAATACCACAGCCAGATGTAATGGCTTTAATACCAACTCAGATGTGATGATTAACTGTTCTGTGTTCACTCATGCTCTCAGCCACAACAGACCGAACATGCCCTCACCCTCAGAGCACACAGGTGTACTCACACTTAGCCAGTCTGACATGTGGAAAGCCAGATTTACCCTGGGTTCCATTCTCAGTCCCATTTCTTTTCTATCTCCTCTATCCCATAGAGATTTTATCTGCCCTTGAGTCAGGTGACCAGGGGTACGCTGACAGTCCCCAAAACTACCTCCTGCCAAATGGATGGGTAGATAGATACAGTGCTATATCCATCAAGTTTTTGGACACCTCTCCATGGATGGTCCACCTGGACCTTAAACTCATCATGTCCAAAAGGGGTCCCATCACCTTCAAACAAACCTGCTGTTCTCCATGTGGAGAAATATTGAAAGTACAGCGAGTCTTGAAGCCCTGTGGATTCTGCCTTCTGAGCAGCTTACAAATCGGTCCCTACTTGGCTGTTCTCCTCCCCTTCCTTCAAGCCATCACCCTTTCTCACCTGGACCACATCACCTCTTTCCTTTGCTGTAGTCTCCCTCAGTCCAATTCCTCATCCACAGTTACTAGAGTGATCTTTTAAGAATCCAAATCTTGGCCGGGCGCAGTGGCTCATGCTGTAATCCCAGCATTTTAGGAAGCCAAGGCAGGCAGATCACGAGGTCAGGAGATCGAGACCACGCTGGCCCACATGGTGAAACCCAGTATCTACTAAAAATACAAAAATTAGCTGGGCATGGTGGCACATGTCTGTAATCCCAGCTACTCGGGAGGCTGAGGCAGAAGAATCACTTGAACCAGGGAATCGGAGGTTGCAGTGAGCTGAGATCGCACCACTGCACTCCAGCCTGGTGACAGAGTGAGAATCCGTCTCAAAAAAAAAAAAAAAAAAAAAATCCAAATCCTCCAGCCAGCCTGGGCAACATGGTGAAACCCTGCTTCTACCAAAAATACAAAAAACTAGCTGGGTGTGGTGGCGCATGCCTGTAGTCCCACCTACTCAGGAGGCTGAAGTAGGAGCATCACCCGGGCCCAGGGAGTCAAGTAGCAGTGAGCCATGATCGCGCCACTGCACTCCAGCCTAGGCGATGGGAGTAAGACTCTGTCTCAATCACAACAAAAAAATCCAAATCTGTTGTGTCCTCTCCTTCTTCATCCCTCTGTGACCTCGCTTAGTCTCAAGATCAAGTCCACACTCCTTAGTTTAGCGTGCACAGGTGGGCGGAACACACGTCAGGGTTCATCTCCTGTCCTCCCCGCACTGCACCTCATGCAGGCCACCCCGAATCCTGGGCAGTTCCTTGAACAAGCCTTGATTCTGCTCATCCTTTAAAGATGCAAGGCCTGGAGCAGAAGAAGCTCCCGACTGACCCCAAGAAGATGGTTTCTGAAGAAGCCTTGGCCAGCCCCTCTAGGGAGTAGTCTACATCCATTAACACATACTGAAGACAGCAACAACGTGAGGAATGTGTGAGACACTGCTCAGTGGGAGAAAAGGCGAAATCCACAGGATAGGAAGGGAGGAAAGTGCTGGACATTCAAAAGGAAGACGCCCCAGCATAGAGCAGCGGGAGTGAGGGAGGAGGAATGCTCATAGCTGACTGGCTGGGAGCAGGGAAGCTATGGCGAGGCACCTGAGACCTGCTCATTTAACCATTTGGCAAACTAATGGCTCATCCCCTACTGTGCGCCAGCCCTGCACATGCAGTCCTAGCTCTCTGGAACACTCAGCCAGAGAGGAGACAGACAACAGACAAAGTTGGGCCACCCCAGGTCTTCCCTTTGCACAAGTCCAGGCAGCACCATATAACCTGAATATATAAAATATAATGTCATCATGGCAGCCTTGTATAGTCCAAGGGGGTAAACGTTAGGGTGAGGAATGGCTCTGGAGCCCCAGAGCAGGGGCAGAACCCACTCCTGCTGTGTGCAGGAGGGACATGGGGCTGCGCCTGGAAGGCGTTCCTTGCCCTGGTCAGGACTGGCCCAGGCTTGGGTGGAGCTGAGGCTCTGAGTGGAGGCCCGAGGAGGGAAAGAGGGACTAGCACTCAGACAGCTGGTCCAGGGCAGCCCAGCTGGCTGCATGGAGGCCTTTTCTAGCCTGCTGTGAGCTCTAAGCCTTGCTCTGGATCCTCCCTAAGGAAGCTCACACCAGGGCAGGAGAAAACCCACCCAGCCCAGGAAATGCCTTGCCCTCCAAGGAGAAGCAACACGAGGCAGGGCCTGCCCGGGGCACTCTCCTGGCAGGTGCACCTTTGCCCGTCTCATCCCTGTCCTACCAAAAAACAACGATGTGAATTCACAAAAGCCCTCGGTGCCCTTTGCATAATTAACATCAGTTACCAATCGGGTCACCCTGAATCTCCTTACTCTGCTGTCTCTTCAGATTCTCCCAGTTCCTTGGCTCCCAGAACCTATGTGTGAAGAACCCCTCACTTCTGGTCCTCTAAGTGGGCAGGGGATCAAAGGCAGGTAGGGGTGGGGAGAGTTTGTGGGTACCAATTTTTACACCATTAAGGTGTATAAAAATATACCATTAAGGTGTATAAAAATATACCAGTTTTCTCTTGAGGAGCCTGAGCTTAGAAAGATGTAAACTACAAATCAAAGCATATTCAGGAAAGAGATAGGAAGGGAGGGAGAGAGGACAGAGAGAGCAGTCCTTTCACCTTCAGCATCCCCTTGGGCCCAAGTAGGCACTGACATTTATTATCCCTTTTAATCCTAATAACCATGAGGTAGGTATTGCAATGTCCATTTTACCAATGACCAAACTGAGACTCAGAGGTCATATGACAGCAAGGGTGGATATAGAATGCCAACAGTACCCAGCTGATTCTAATGCCTGTGCTTTTCACTATAACACGATCCTTCCAATTAAGTAACAATTCATTCATTTTCCCATGTTTAAATTAATCAAGACATATATACCTGCCAATGAGCCTTCTGAATGGCATGAAATTAACAGTGTGACCACACCAAATGGTCTCAGACCTACCCCAAAACAAACAAAATCTTACTTTCACTTACCCTATATCCTATCAAGGAGGATTGAAACATCCTTGATAGGAGGGTCCCCAAAAAAAGTCCTGTGAAAGGTGCTTAGGGTAACTGTGGTGAGCACAGCACAGTTCCTTATGGAGATTACAGTTCAGTGGGGAGAGATATTTACTAAATGATCACACAAATAAATGTGACATGTCTATGAAGGAAAGGCATAAAGTGCCATGAGAGTGCCTGGGGGTTAGAGATAGCTTCCCCCTCAAAAGGCAATGAAGCTAAGATCTAAGGAAGCAGTAGGAGTTAACTAAGCAAAGAAGAAAACCAAGGGCAGAACATTTTAGAAAATCTGGAGAGACCATCATGTATCTGCAAAGGCCCTGTATGAGGAGGGAGTAGAGTATGTCTAAGGCACTAAAAGACTTTGGTCTAACTAGATCCAGAAATCAAAGATGAGTTTGGTGTGGGGCCAAGCCATGTAACATTTGAAATTTTTTATTTGAATTTTTGCATTAAAAGTAATGAGTAAGACCAGGTGCAGTGGCTCACACCTGTAATCTTGATATTTTGGGAGGTGGAGGCAGGAGGCTCACTCGAGCCCAGGAGTTTGAGAACAGCCTGGGCAACAAAGCAAGACCCCCATCTCTACAAAAAATTTAAAAAATTAACCAGGCATGGTGGCCTGTGGTCTCAGCTACCTGGGAGACTGAGGCAGGAGGATCACTTTAGCCGAAGAGGTTGAGGCTGCAGTGAGCCATGCACTCCAGTCTGGGTGACAGAGTGAGACCCTGTCTCAAATAATAATGATAAATCATTGAAAGGTTTTAAGCAAAAGGATGACATGATCATATTTGCATTAAAAAATAAAAAGCCATAACAGCACTCTGGCCCCTGTGTGAAAGGGTAGATGCGGGAGCCCAGTGAGGGGGGCTACTGCAGAAAACCGGAGAGAATTAACTGTGACTTCACTAGGATGGTGGTGGTGGTGGAAAAGGAGAGAGGGACAGACGTGTGTGAGGCACGTAGGAGGTAAAATCAACAGGCTGTGGCGATAGGTGGAATAAGGAGGCGGAGAAAGAGCAGTCAAGATGTTTCCCATCTGTCTGGCTGGCATAAGGAAGGAGTTGGTGAAGCCACTCACAAGGCTGAAAACGTTAGATGAAGTTCAGTGGGAAAGATCATGGGATCAGTTCTAAATGTAAGTGGTTAAGATGTATTCAAGATTTCCAGTTAGAGGTGTTAAGCACATGGTTGGCTAGATAGCTCTGGAACTCAGGGCAAGAAACTGTGAAGTTTGCTATGAAAGAAGAGAACCTGGCTCCAAAGGGATGAAAGAGTCAAAGGAGCACTTTCTTTTTCTTTTTTAAGATGGGAGAGACTTTCCGAAAAACTGAAATGAATATTTTGGGACACCTTCCCACATTTCACCTACCCCTCAGACTTCCCGAGGCCCCAGTGGAACAAAATTAATTGATGGCAAACACTCAGACCTCCCAAACACCCAAAACCTCTGCACTCGGCGCTACTGGCTTGTTAAGGGAAAGGAGTTTTCCTTTGATTTTCCCATACCCCGGTCTCCCCTTTCCTCTTCCAAATCTCATTAGGAAGTCAAATTAGGAAGCCTACATGCAGCCAAGTTTTGTTTTGCAGAAACAGCCTTGCCTCTCTTTGCTGAGCCTGCCTGATTGAGGTTAATGGGATTCCAGCCTCCCTCGGCCCAGTGGAAAGCCAGGGTGACCTACTTTGCAAGGTCCTGCCCGTTGAAACTGACTTGTTTTTCAATGATCTGCATCTTTATCCCCAGGACCACTTCTCAAAGGACAGCCATGAATGAGCAAATTAGCTGCTGACTTGTTTAGCTCAATAAATCAAGCTGTGGCTCCGACAGCCCAGGGTGCAGGTAGAGACAGGAAAGGCAGACTCTGAACAAAACCCACATCCTTTCCTAGTTCCTCCGGTGCCTAAGTAGAAAATGCCCAGATTTCCTACAAATCAATTCTGAATGTCCATCATCCATTTCCTCCAATTGCATCTGAATGCTAAGAATTACTGGAACTTTTACAAATAACTTTTATTTCCTTTCTTAAAATGAATCCTGCAAACCACTGTCACCACCTTAAATTATTCCCAGCCACTCTGCCGGATTAACATTGATTAGACAGAGGTCGTGTTTGTGAGGCCAGTGGAGTAGAGACATGGTCACCTTCTCCAGAAATCCAAAGCCATGCTCCCCAGGAGGCCAGAGATTTCTCTTAAATTGGGCCGAAAGAGTCAGTGCTCTCCCTGCCTCCTGCAACACCTGCTCAGGTCTATCGATGTCCTCGGGATGCTACAGGAAGATGGGCCTTGGACAGAGAAGCAGGTGGTAGATCTAAGCGTCCAGATGGACCTGCAGTCCTAGATGCCTCCTGGTTATAAACACAGCGTTTTCCAACGTTGCAGGAACCTCCCTCAAACCTTTCTCCACAAACACCCCTGCAGAACTTCAGCCTAGTGAATGGCTTGGGCGCCCTCTCGTGGCCAGATTGAGTTTTTGCAACTCTGAAAATTCAGATTATTGAAAACTCAGGATGAGAGACGGAACACAGCATATGAGTGTTTTAGGAAACCCTCCTGAGTCTCACTGGTGTGGATCTGTAATTTAGGAGGGGATGGTAAGTCTCTAGAAGCAGTATCAAAATCCTTTATTACCTCTTTTCTTTTATGGTGTTTTGGAACATTTTGTTTGGAAAAGTTGAAGGAGAAGAAAATCAGCCTCTACCAAGCCCTGTTATGTGTCCCTCACAATGATAAGCAATTTTCTCACAATAAAACCTTGGGGTAGGATGATGATGCTCCCATTTGGCAGATGTAGTAACTGCAAAGAAAGGTGAGGTAGAAGCCCCCATCACATAGCTATTAAATAAACAGCTGATTGGAATCCAGCTCTGACTGTCACCAGTGCCCTGGGTTCTTTCCTCCACACCATGCTGCCTCTCCAAATGTAGAAAAAGGAAACATTTCTCTGGGTCTTCATATCTGATGTGAATTGTCTGTTCATAACTTTTCTTTATCTAGTGGGATCATTGTCTTTTTCTACATATTTGGATTAACTCTGTACATAATATAGATATTAACACTTTGTCTGTCACACTCAGTGGAGACATTTTTTGCCAGCATGTCATTTTTCTCTCCAATTCAGTACCGCTGTTTTCATTTTACAGAAGGTTTTCATTGATAGATAATTCAATTCTTTTCTTTATAATTGCTTTGTTTCAAAGTTGAAAAAAATTAATATTTCTCTAATAGATCTGAAAGCTTATTTTTTTCTATGATCTGGTTATTTTCTATTTGACTCTGGGTCTGTTTTTTTTTTTCTTGTGTGGTATATTAAATGTGAATCCAGTATTTTTTTTATTACAATTAACTTAGCCAAACCCCACTTATTGCACAATCTTTTCTTTCCCCCTAATTTGAAAAGCCTATTTTGTATAGTCCTTATCTATAGTTTCTGGGATCTCCAGTCTGTGTTGCTGATTTATATTTCTATCTTATCTGAATATCACGCTATTTTGTCTGTCATGCTTTATCATATACTCTGGTATATGGTATGGCTAGATCAACTCTCTGCTAGAAAATGGATACAAATCTAAGTCCCAGGTAGAAAGATGAAACCAAATTAACAAAATATATCTTGGAAGACATGGCATATACAAAAGCATAAAAATTTTTATGACAGTTTGTACAAATTAAAGCACTCCAGTCCTATCTAGCATTTTCTAAGGAAAACTCATATAGCTTCTTATTCATTTCATTATTTTTTATTATAGAGTAAATACTTTGAAGTGATGCTTAATTAAATTTGAAGGTCAAAGAAAGTACAAGAGCTCCATGTTCATTCCTTAGATTAATTCATTTACTTCAACAAACATTTGAAAAGAATCCACGGTATGCCAAGTTCTAAGCCAGACATTGGGATATAGCTATGAACACAGCAGAAATGGTCCTCACTCTATTGGAACCTGATGGGAAAGGCAGATATTAACAAAAAATTCCAAAGCAAGAATGAGTTCAGCATGCTATGGGGAGGTAGAATAGGAGTTCTAAGCAATTTGGGGAGGAGTCAGGAAACACCTCCTCCAGGAAGTGTTACATAAATGGGGTCAAGGAGGGATTCTCCAGTAAGGATAAGAGAAAGCTGCAGGGCATATCTGAAGATGCTAGAAAATTGTTCTCAGGCCCTTATAGATTCAGATTTACTCTATCACCCAAGATAAGTCAGTCATGTGACCTCATGGTCAGGAATTGGCTGCCCCACGTTTCCCACACCTTGAAACACTTACCAGGGTCTGGAAGGTACCTCGCTTCAGCTACAGATTTGGATACAACAGATTGGGCCAAAATGCATTTACTGAGAATGATTTCCACAAGGCCTTGGTCTCAGATGGTTACACCCACTGGCTGGGCAGGTTTCAGGGTAATGTGTTAGGGCAGCAGTTGGTTTGGTTTCTATAGCTCTGGATTAGAACTGGTTTTGTCCCCTTAGATTGTCATTGTGAATAGTCACCCATGGGGTACAGGATATGAATGACTAATCTGGCCCCAAATCACATACTTAGGAAGACAGGAAGGCAATAGATGGAGCGATCAGTCTCTATGACAATGGAAGAGGAAACCTGCCTCCCAGGGGACTGCTGGACCACCCCAGAGGACAGCTGCACCCAGGTGCCAGTGCTGTCTGCTCAGCAGTTACTAGAAGGCAGACCAGAACCCTGTCCTATGAGTCCCTAGGTGAGGTAATGCCACACCTCCATAGACTGCAATCCTTGTGTGAACCAGGTCTTTAAAGAAGCTGATAAAATCACTGACCTACATGCCAGAAAATGCACACGTGGGAAAAGGAAATTAAATCCCCTGATTTGTGCCTAAGTAGCTGATGATGTCATTGCAATACTTTAGCAGTTTATAAGGACTTCCTAATAAAGCATCTCATTTGATCCTGACAGCAACACTGCAGGTATATATTGCTAGATGAAGATATTGAGACTTGAAGAGGGTGAGCAACTTGCCCAAGATCTAAAGCTAGGAAGTGGAGGAGCTCAAGTCATCATACGCATATTTGTTCACCGGACACCTAGGTCCACTGGACACCTAGGTCCTGGGGTGCAGCTATGAAACACAGAGTTCCTTCAAGGAACTCCCGGTCTAAGTTGGGGAGAGGAAACAGGAAGTGATTACATTCATGGGGTCTGGCTATGGAGACCACAGAATGTGGGAATCCAGCGCTATGTACTTGCCTCAGCTGAAGGCAAGACCTGCGCAGAGTGTGGGAATCCAGTGCTATGTATTTGCCTCAGCCGAAGGCAGTCAGAAAGGCTGCTGGAAGAGGTGACATGACCTGAGGCTTGAAAGATGAATGGGCCCAGCATTCTCAAGCTTGAGGTGTATTAAAATCTGGAGGGATTATTAAAACAAATTGCTGGGTCCTACCCCAAGTCTCTAATTCAGCAAATCTAGGGTGGGGCTCAAGAATCTGTATTTCTAACAAATTCCTAGAGGTTGCTGATGCTGCTAGTCCAAGGACCACACTTTTCCAATCACTGAAGAGCTTGCTCAATAGATGCAAGTACAAGTGGAACCTGCAGCTAACCTGCAGCTAGGCTGGCCTGTCAGGGCCCAGGGAGCTTGTTAGGTAGCAGGTAGGGTGGGATAAGGGAGGGGGTGCATGGGAGGCAGCACCAGGACCTTGTAAATCGATGGATGCCAAAGCCAGGGCTCAGGCCAGGTTCTTCTCCACTCCTGTGTCAGAACCTAGACTGGCATCAGGCTAAAATGGAAAGTCCACTCAGGAAGTCTTTTCCTCCCACCTGTCCCCTTTCTGATCTCCATACGACCCTACGGTGCTTCTCTCAGTAACACTAATGGTAATAAGAGCTCTAGGGCCAGGCACTGAGCTAAATACTGTCTGCAAGCTAGCTCATTCGAAATTCACAAGAACCCTTTGGAGTAGACATATGTGATCACCATTTTAAAGATTTGGACACAGATGCAGAAAGGTTTGATAATCTGCCCAGGGACACACAGCTGTAAGAGGTGATACCAGAGCCCAAGGGGCCCAGTTCCCCAGGCCCCAGTCAGGTCTGCAGTCATTGCTTTCTGGTGCCAGGTGAGGGCAGCCAGAAGCAGCTGGTCCCAACAGAGGGCACAGGGACTTCCAGACAGCTGAGGCAGACCAGCTGCCAGCTGGACTGAACAGAACAGTTGGTCTCTGGCCAAGGATTCCCCATGATTAGCAGCCTGGGGGTGCAGAGTCAGGCCAAGCTGCCTTCAAGCCTCAGCCCCCTCCTAGCTGTGTCTGTTAGTTCATTAACCACTTATTCACTTTCATGTCCTCCCTATGAGACAGGATAATAATTCTAACCCCACAGGATTGTCATGAGGGGAAAATGAAATAATATGGGACTGCCACCCGCTGTGTGCTCTGCGAATGTGACGCCTTTCCAGCCACTCTGAGTGGTTGCTGCCATGTATCTCACATGGTCCCAGCCACTCCTGAGAATCTGAGTGACACAAAGAGATAGAGGTTGAAGAGCGGCCTCTGATAGCTTAGACTCAGGATGTTATTCCCAGCAACCGGGGGTGTCGGCCAAAGGTCTCTGACTCTACAGCTGGTCCCTGCTTCCCAGCTGTGAGCTGATGGGTACAGTCTGGCCCTGGACAGTGCCTGCTATCGGCAGCCTTCTGAGGGCAATAGAAACAGGAAGCTGGGGGAGATGACCCCTCTGATGGAAGGTTGAGGTGCAAGGATCACCTGAGCCCAGAAGTTTGAGGCAACAATGAGCCATGATCACACCACTGCACTCCAGCCTGGGTGACAGAGCAAGACTCTGTCTCTGAAAGAAAAAAAGAGAAACTGGACAGGGTGGTAGTATATGGTTCTCTCCACATTTGTTCAATGGATGGGCTCAGGACAGAGAAGGGTATAAACCCACAGTGGCCAAAGGCAGAGTTCAGTGGGAGACCACGAATGTGAACACTCTCTGTCCCTCTCATTCTTCATAATCCAGGCAGATTTCCCTCAGAGTGAGGACCAACCCCCAGAACTCTAATATAATGGTCTCTGTATTTCATTTCCAGGAGAGCAGCACCTTCAGCTGAATTTTCCGTGGACAGAACACGCCATTTAATGTCCTTCCTGACCATGATGGGCCCTAGTCCCGACTGGAACGTAGGCTTATCTGCAGAAGATCTGTGCACCAAGGAATGTGGCTGGGTCCAGAAGGTTGTGCAAGACCTGATTCCCTGGGACGCTGGCACTGACAGTGGGGTGACCTATGAGGTGTGTGTGTGTGCCTGGAGTGGTGAGTGGCAAACTTCCCCAGCACCTTCTCCTTGCCCAGCCCCTTCCTGAGTGTCCTGGACACAGAGGGCATCTGTCCCAGGCTCTGTCCTAGGTGAACTTTCAGTCTGGCTGGGGAGGCCGGCATGGTGTCATCATCACATATGGTGTAATTTGGGCTCTGGGAACTGTCTGTGCAGTGGCCAGGAGAGCACAGAGAGGGAACTGCTAAAGAGCAGTTCCCAGGTGAGCAGGGGACAGCATTCCAAAGCCACGATGGCAAGAGTGAAGGTTTCTGGACAGCTGGGCTAAGGAGTTTGCATTCTGTCCTGAATGTCATATTTCTCTGATATGATCAATTGCATTGAAATCTGGAGCCATCAGAAAACCAATGGGAGAACAATCTAGAACAGACATCTGCAAACTATGGTTTGGAAGACAAATCTGCCCTACAATGTGATTTGTCAATAAAGTTTTCAAAGCCAGTTACATTCCTCCAAGTACATATTATCTGCGGCTGTTTTCCCACTACCACAGCTGAGTTGAATATTAGCAACAGACACAATATGGTTCACAAAGTCTAAAATATTTAGCATCTGACCCTTTACAGAAAAAAGTTTTCCAATGCCTGGTCTATTAGAAAGAGTTTGGGATTCAGGCCAACCTGGCTCAGCCATTTCCTAGCTGGGATGGCCTCTCTGAAACTTGGCTTCTTCATCTTAGCACAATCCTACCATGTACATGGAAGAATTTTAAAATATAGTTCTAGAAATTTCCCAGCACAGTATGTGGCATGAACACAATTCCATAAATACAAATAGTAGTTGCACTTGTTAAATTCCTATCAAGGACTTTGCTCTGATCCATATAACAAATGGCTTTTGTGGGTTTTCCCAATTTTATTTCTTACTCTCTACCTCTGTATGTTTTCTTGCAGTCACCCAACAAACCCACCATTCCCCAGGAGAAAATCCGGCCCCTGACCAGCCTGGACCATCCTCAGAGTCCTTTCTACGACCCAGAGGGTGGGTCCATCACTCAAGTAGCCAGAGTTGTCATCGAGAGAATCGCACGGAAGGTACTGGGTTAGAACCCACTCTTGGCATCAACCCTTCCCGGTAGGAGTGCCAGGGAGATTGAACGCCTTCCTGCTCTAGAATCATGGAGTCGCTGGCAGAAGGCACCTCAGGATACGGAATTCCTGGGCCTCCCCTGGTTTCTAACATGCAAATTATTTCATAAGATGAAAATAAGCAGGCCAGGCAGGGTAGCCCATGCCTGTGATCCCAGCCCTTTGGGAGGAGGCTGAGGTGGGCAGATCACCTGAGGTCAGGAATTCAAGACCAGCCTGGCCAACATGGTGAAACCCCATCTCTACTAAAAATACAAAAATTGGCCAGGCATGGTGGCTGGGACCTGTAATTCCAGCTACTCATGAGGCTAAGGCAGGAAAATTACTTGAACCCTAGAGGTGGAGGTTACAGTGAGCCAAGATTGTGCCACTGCGCTCCAGCCTGGGTGACAAGAGCGAAACTCCATCTCAAAAAAAAAAAAAAAAAAAAAAGAGCAAAATTAACTCAGCAGTGAGGCCCAGTGCTCAAATGAACAATTTGATCCAGGCAAATTGCTTTCATTGTGAGTTTTGTAATTGATTACTAATATCTGCCATGGGCCAGGAACTGGGGAGTGGTGGTACCCAAGTTATGTATTTATCATCCCTGGTTAGCCATTCCTGCTTTCTTGGCATTTCTTTCTCAGGCATATTGTAAATGTTGGCCCAGAACTTTGCCATGGCATACGATTTGTATACAGAATGGGCATTAGATTTTAGTCCTCTTTCATCTTCCCCCTACACATTCCCTTCTTTCTCTCATGTGAGCCCTCCAAGTAAAATTCCTTTTGCAGGGGGAACAATGCAATATTGTACCTGACAATGTCGATGATATTGTAGCTGACCTGGCTCCAGAAGAGAAAGATGAAGGTACGTTGTTTTCTTTTGTTGCAGGTGGCAATATAAATCGTCATAACCCTTTAAGAAAGCAATTTGTTAACCTGTTTTAAGAACCATAAACCATGTGTTTTGACTTGGTAATCCTATCTCTGAGGATTTCTCCTCAAGAAATAATCAAAAACAAGGCCAAGGTAGGCACAAAGCATAAGGGAATTGGTGAAGATATGACATCAGAATATACACTCAACAACATCAGGCCTTTAAAACAATCATGTAAGTCTCATTTGAATGGGCTTCGCAGGATTCAGACCACTCTCTGCTTCGATTCTCAGGCCAGCCTATGAGGTAGGTGTGGATACATTCACTTTCCCAGCAAGCAAAGAAAGGCCCAGATCCTACAATCAGGAGGGAGCGACACAGTCATGGTTCAAGCTCAAGTTTTCTTATGGGATCTGGAGCCAGACAACCTGGACTCTCAGTAGATATGTGATCTTGGGCAAGAAGCTAACCTTTCTATCTCAGTTTCCTCAACAGTCAAATGGGGATAATAAAAGAACCTGCTTCAAACAGTTGTGAGAATTAAATGGGATAAAACATGTAAGGCTCTTAGAATGGTGCTGGTACATGATAAGTACTCAATGAATAGCAGCTGCTGTTATTCTTACCATGACAACTGTGTATGGGATCATTGGGAAGATGAAGCCATGGCATGAAAACAAGCCTTGAGCTTTTCAAAATTACCTACAGTGAGCCTGCGTGTGTGTGTGGAAACAATGCCAAGATGAGGGACTGAAAATGAGAAGACGTTCATGTGTTGAGAGGAAGGGATAATAAGAATCATTCTGCTTATTTAGATATTTATTAGCAAGATGTTAAACTATCATCTTTAAAGGGAAATGGATGGCTGCTTCCATCCCAGGAGCACACAGGCTCACTGAGGCCAGGCTGGCAGCATGGCTTTTCTTGTCCCCAGATGAGCTGGTATGCGGAGAGGGCCAGTGGCAGCTCCCATAGGCTCCCAGGGAAAACATGTCAAACATTCTTTCCAGATGACACCCCTGAAACCTGCATCTACTCCAACTGGTCCCCATGGTCCGCCTGCAGCTCCTCCACCTGCGACAAAGGCAAAAGGATGCGACAGCGCATGTTGAAGGCACAGCTGGACCTCAGTGTCCCCTGCCCCGACACCCAGGACTTCCAGCCCTGCATGGGCCCTGGCTGCAGCGATGAAGGTGAGGAGACAGCCCAGACCAGCCAGGGGCTGGCAGGAGTTCAGGAAGGGAGGGTCTGCCTAGCAGTCAGACAGTGTCCCTGGTGAGGGCACAAGGACCCTGACAGTAGATGTCAGTGGGGTCCACCTTGGGCAAACTCCTATCTGCAACAGTGTCTTGAGGGCTCTGAACACAGAACCTCTCTCATGACATCAAAGGAATTCTTGAGATTGACCACCCCCCCCCCTTCTTTTACTGAAGAGCTAAGAAACATAGATACATCTTATGACAAGTTACAGATAACACATAGCCTGCTTCTGGGCCTTAACTCCAATCTCTTCTTAAGGAGACTGTTAACAGGTCAGCCCAGATTGAATGTAGATCCATTGCCCCAATTCTGTCATTTACGGCCCCTCATCTGTGTTCCACCTCAGCGTGAGTCAGAGCACTCTCACTTCTTTGTGTCAGGACCTTTGGGCTGATTGCAGAAATTCTCTCTCTCTATTTGCAGCAATGCAAAGGTCAGGCTTTAAGTATAATCTTGCAACACCTATATCATGATGGCTCAAGCTTCAAGATTGCACTAAGCTGATTGCTGTGCAAAGGTCAGCTATCTGCTTCCCGAGCCATGACCCCTTTCTCTGCCTGATAGATCTACGCTACTCTGCCCTGATCTTACAGGATGCAATAAGGCAATGGGAAGGCACTGTATAGGCTGGACTGGTGTATGGCAGGGAAAAAAACCACTTCCAAGCTGAGGATAAAGAAAGCAAGTTTATCCCATGCAGGTCATTAATTCCTTGGCTCTGCCTAGAGGGAGGCTCTTAAACACCTCTCCCAGCATTGCACTTTCACAATGGTTTATTGCTAGCTCATTTTGCCCACAATAAGCACTTTGGAGGGAAGTAAACCCTCCCATAGACAAGTCATTCCTACAAACAGGCAGGAGGAAAGCTGGGACTGACCTGTCAACATCGAAGCCTCTTTCTGGGGGCTGGGACTGGGGAGCTGTCTAAGCTGAGGAGCTGAGGTCCTTAACCTCCCCCTCCACAGGGAAGGAGTGTTCCTCATACAAATGGATTATGATTTATCTTAAATTATATGTAGATTAAATTATATCTTATCATAGATATATGTGTGTACATTTTTTAAACACCGCCCTTTCCATACAAGCGTCTTTCAAATGTATTTTCATGAGATAAGGAGTAATTCTGAGTGTCCCATGCACCTGGAAAAGAGGCATTTCCTCTTAGAGAACTTTGCCGGCTTAAGGATTTAGACCTCTTAGGTGTGCTGACAACCTCAACTGCCTGACTCCTTTTGATTCCCGCTGGCGGGACGTTCCCACCGCGCGGCCTGGCGGGCGCCCCTGCCACCCGTGCACTGCTGCAGCGTTCACTCGGTGTGTTGCAGACGGCTCCACCTGCACCATGTCCGAGTGGATCACCTGGTCGCCCTGCAGCATCTCCTGCGGCACGGGCATGAGGTCCCGGGAGAGGTATGTGAAGCAGTTCCCGGAGGACGGCTCCGTGTGCACGCTGCCCACTGAGGAAACGGAGAAGTGCACGGTCAACGAGGAGTGCTGTGAGTGGGGGCCCCGGGCGGGCGGGCAAGCAGGTCGGGGAGGCAGCAGGTGCGACTCCAATGCCGCCGGCCTCCCCAGCTCCCAGCAGCTGCCTGATGACCGAGTGGGGCGAGTGGGACGAGTGCAGCGCCACCTGCGGCATGGGCATGAAGAAGCGGCACCGCATGATCAAGATGAGCCCCGCAGATGGCTCCATGTGCAAAGCCGAGACGTCCCAGGCGGAGAAGTGCATGATGCCAGAGTGCCGTGAGTGAGAGCGGGGGTGGGCTTGGAGGAGGCCACCGGGGACAGGCGTGGAGGGCCATGGCATCCACCATTACCACCATAAAGGTCGGAGGCTGAGCAGGAGGAAAGCATGGCCCATGGTCCTTGCCGGGCACTGCTGGGAGCCAGATGAGAGCCATAGATGTGTAGACATCAACCAGACCCAGAGAGAGTAACCTCCATTGGCGGACATTCTAAGCAATGCTGGGGTGGCAAACTGGTGGCCTCTGGATAGAATTCACCTGCAGCTGTGTTTTATAGGAGTGTCTTTCTTGTAGTGGTGGGGAGGAGGGCCAATACATTTAGGCGGGACATACACTACCCAGGTCCAGCCCACTCCTGTTGTACATTGGACTTGGCTGATCCCATAAAGCATGACCTCCCCTGCTCTGTGCACAAATGCATATGGGCCTGCCCACACATTAGTATGCAGATGTATACAGGCACACAAGTACATACACATTCTAGGGAATTCAGGACCACAGTGTCCAAAAATGCATCCCCGAGCCTCTCCTTTAGTGCCTGATTCTTAGCGAGCGTGGGATGTTTCTGTCTCTAGGAAGACCCTAAGAGCCTCAGTGGCATTTCCAGTAGGGACTTATGTGGTCATATTGCTACCCTCATGTCATAACCACCTGGGGGGTCAGCGGGGAGATGAAAGAGAGTGACAAGAAGAGCAGTAGGCTGCTGAGCCACTTCTTGCTCCATAGAATTCACTCTTATTTGAATCCATGGGCCAATTCCACTTTATTCCAGGGACCAAAGCAGGGGACTGGGTATGGAACACTGTGGGGTCAGGGAGATCAAAGAAAACAAAAGGAACCTGTTCACAGTGGCAAACCTGGTTCTTGATCTAGACACCATCCCATGCTTGCTGTCCCCATGGTCCGAGTGGAGTGACTGCAGCGTGACCTGCGGGAAGGGCATGCGAACCCGACAGCGGATGCTCAAGTCTCTGGCAGAACTTGGAGACTGCAATGAGGATCTGGAGCAGGTGGAGAAGTGCATGCTCCCCGAATGCCGTAAGTCCTGGAGCTCCTCAAAGCCCATCACTTCTATGTTCCTGAGTCCAGGGAGCTCTGAACCAGCCAGTGCTAATACTGCTAGATCCTAGAATAAAACGGTTTGCTGGGGAAGAGTTTGGGGTTTGGCTTTCAGTGTTTGCAGTTACTTAAACACTGCAGTCAATTTCATTAGTAAAGTGAGAATCCCACTACCGTCTACAAAATACCCAAAGTTAAGGTTCCTGTGAAGTCTAAATGAGAGACACATATGAAAAACAGCACAAGGCTCAATAACCTTAGTTCTTTCCCTCCTCTCCCCCAACAATTATGGGCTTGCCTGACCCATGGATTTTCCAAGCATTTTAATTCTATTCTCCCTGTGACCATTTTAATTCCCCATGACCAGAGGCTGGACATTAAATCAATGACTCCTGCAGACTGGTAGGAAAACCAGCAAGAAAACAAGCCAAGTTCTCAAAAGCTCACCCCACCCCACTCCACTCCCAGTCCTGTTTTCCAAAATCTCTGCGATCAGCTGTTTGTATTACATGGGACTAATCCCCAAGCAGAGCAAGCCAGTTTCCTTGGCTGGTCTTCCAAGAGCTGCTCTTTTGGGTGGTGAAAGGGCAGGCACACTGGCTGTGGCTCTGGCCCCCTCCAGCATACACTTGCAGTCGTTCATCCTCCCTCCCCTAGCTAGTGACCTTCAGCCGATGACTCAGCACCTCTGTTCCTCAGTTTCTCCATCTGTAAAATAGCGGGAAATACTTCCTAGGTTGCTCTGAGGATGAAACTGAGTAATTGGTCCAAGGTGTGAGCACTGGACATGGCAAGGATAGGCCTTAATCCCTGCTCCACGCTCCAGCTCCTGGGTTGTTTTAGGAGACTCAGCCACGGGTGGAGGTAACTTGGACCATCCACTAGAGAAAGCCTGGGGTTTTCAATAACAAAGATTGGCCCATGGTTCAGACCAGCTCACCAGAGTTGGGGCCCCATAGCCTTCTGACTTAGAGTGCCTGACTTACTTAAAAGTTTTATATCCACAGGGTACTGAAGGAAGGGAGAAGAAAATGAAAATTTATGGAGCACTTACAGGGCTGGGAGCATCTCATTTAATCCTTACAACCTAATGAAAAAAAAATACCATGATCCCCATTTTGCGTATAAGAAAGCTGCCTGAGCTTCCAAAGGCGGGACAAAAGAACTGAAACTGTTGAACTAAATGAGGACATCTAAGTCCACCCTGACTTTGGCCTTGCAAGGCCAACAGAGAGCTTGGAATAATTTACCTCCCTGGGACACATCCTGACAGTCAAACTGATGTGTTATTTTCCCTTCACATTTATGAGAATTCTGGCTTAGTAAGAATTTACTGGATCTCGATAAACCATAAAGCACCACTTGCTCCTGACCTTCTTCTCTACTGAATGTCCCATTTCTGGCTCCTGTGTTTTTTGCATAGACCACCATATATAGAACACAGGATGATGCTGGGAATGAAAAGCTGCCAGGATGTGTGAGAATCACAATGTCCTTGGTATTGGTCCACAAGGGTCAGCCACCTTTAGCTTGTTGACTTGTTCTCTCCAAAGAGCAGCAGGGGGCTTGTTGGCCTTGCTCTGAAAAAATATCACCAGTGAGTTTGGGACTGTGGGAGGCTGTTCTATACTTGAGGCTGATCTGACAATATTCTAGGAGTTCACAGAGCAGGGCAAGAGGCTCTGAACACATCTTGAAAGTCCTCCAAAGCCTTCTTAAGTCACAGAGGGAGCATAGAATGGGTGATGACCTGGCACCAATCCTGCCTCTGCTGCTTACCAACCACACGGGCTGGATGAAGTCAGCCTGCCTCTTTGGAGCCTCAGTTTCTTCTTCTGTAAAATAAGCCTGACACAGCACCTGCTTTGCATTCCTCATAGGCTTGTTGAGATGTTCAAAGGAGAGTGTGACCATATCTTGTTTCAGACATGTGATACACTCATGCCCATCTGTGTCTTGCCAGCCATTGACTGTGAGCTCACCGAGTGGTCCCAGTGGTCAGAATGTAACAAGTCATGTGGGAAAGGCCACGTGATTCGAACCCGAATGATCCAAATGGAGCCTCAATTTGGAGGTGCACCCTGCCCAGAGACTGTACAGCGAAAAAAGTGCCGCATCCGGAAATGCCTTCGAAATCCATCCATCCAGAAGCTACGCTGGAGGGAGGCCCGAGAGAGCCGGCGGAGCGAGCAGTTGAAGGAAGAGTCTGAAGGGGAGCAGTTCCCAGGTATGGCTCCCAAGTGTCAGCCTAGGTGGTCTCCAGGACAGGCGGGGCTCTGCACTGGGCTGTCTTGGACCTGTTTTAAAAAAAAAGTCTGGGAGAGTCTGCATCTTCTGGAGTCTTCAGGCCACATTTTGATTCTTTAGATCCAAGTTTGTTCCCAAATATTGAGCAAGCATAATTTATAAAGGAGATTGGCGGTGGGAGGGTCCTTTATCAAAGAACATTTAGATAACCTAATTATCTGCCAAAAATAAATTTTCAAGCAAAGAATCTTTAGGAATTACACAGTTCCTTCTTTCTACACATATAAAACCAATAATGTGTCCAACTTTGCTCAAAGTCAGTTATGACTTAGCAACACCATTCACTCCTTGCAAAGAGGGAAAATGATACAGATGTGTCAAAGGAGTCTTGTTCGTCATTTAGGGAATGTTCCTGAGAACCTCCCAGAACACATCGTCTTCCATTTTAAGGGTGTGGCTCAGACAAGGCAGCCGTGGCCTGAGCCTTTATTTTTTTTGCAAGGCTAACCAGAAGTTTAGCAGCAGTGTCATGTCAGCCTTGAGTTTTATTTCCCCAAATAATATTGATCCAAGCTGACAAATAATTAATAGAACAATGCACCAAGTGCTCAGGGAGCTAAGGAATGAGCATCTTACATTGACTGGAGTTCAGGGAGGTGTCAGAGCAGGGAAAACTAGAGTGGGTCTTGATAAACCTGGAGGAGTTTGCCACTTAGAAAAGTACATTCCAGGCCGGGCACGGTGGCTCATGCCTGTAATCCCAGCACCTTGGGAGGCCAAGGTGGGCTGATCACCTGAGGTCAGGAGTTTGAGACCAGCCTGGCCAATATGGTGAAACCCCGTCTCTACTAAAAATACAAAAATTAGCCGAGCATGGTGGCGCACACCTGTAATCCCAGCTACTCGGGAGGCTGAAGCAGGAGAATCGCTTGAACCGGGGAGGCAGAGGTTGCAGTGAGCCAAGAGCATACCATTGCACTCCAGCCTGGACAACATGAGTGAAACTCCATCTCAAATTAAAAAAAAAAAAAAAAAAAAAAGTACATTCCAGGCTGCAAGAATAGTCATTACAAAGGCACAAAGATGCCAAAGACCATGATAGGTCCAAGTGATAAATGGGATGCAGATGAAGCACAGAGGACAAGGCAGGCAGGAAACCAGGCTGGGAAGGCAGGGACCAGACCACAAAAGGCCAGTGGCCCACCAAGGATTTGGGACTTGACTCTGTAGGTAGTTTTAAGCAAGAGGGTGACTGTATCAGACTTGTGTTGAGTAATTTGGAGATGGCAAACAGACACAGAGGCCAGATAGGTTTTATTTGTAACCCAAGAGAAAGATTATACATCCCCAAACTCCAGCTTAACTTCAGAGTTCCAGGACTTCAGAAGAAAAAGAAAATGCCTGCCAGGGACTTCAGTGCTGAAGGTACCCACATAAAAAAGTGAAGATTAACGTGTACATCAAGTTTTCTGATTTTTAAAGGCCCATTCTTCTTTTTAAAGTGTGAGGAGCTACTTGACGGTTCAGGATCCTTATGATTAGGGAGTTGTTTGTTTGCATACCAAAGTGCTGTCTGTTCTACATGGTAGTCAGCCAGTCAACAAACATTCATTAAAGCCTACTATGTGCCAGGTACATAGTTGTACGGTACATTCCTCCATGACTCTTAGCTGTAGTGTGGTTAACAAATATGCGTAACCAGAAATGTGGTGGGTTCTATAAAAGAGGAATCTAGAGTGCTATGGAAGCAGTAATCAAAAGATCTAACCTAATTAATCTCTGGGGTCAGGGAAGTTTTCTTGGAGAGCAGCATGTTTATGCTGAGCAGGAAGAACAAAAATTGTACTTCTCTATACTTAGCATTTGGGAGCCAAGTACTTGGGGAGTAAGGCATAAGAGAAGGTGGTTTAGTTTCCTTGCATGGCTGCTGCATAAGCCACCCCAAAACAGTCTTTTTAAACAATCACTTAGCAAGATTCTGTGGATCAGTGATGTGAACTGGGTCCACTGGATGGTTCTTCTTGGGTCTAGTTTGGACTCATTCATGTGGCTACTACTAGCTGGTGGCACAATTGGGCCAGACGAGCCTCACCTGCATATCTGGGGCCTCATGAGATGGCTGGGGCTTCTCTGCACATGGTCTCTCCAGTGGTCTAGCCAGGCTTGCTGACATGGTAGTAGAAGGGTCCTAGCAGCTTTTAGGCCTGTTTTTGCTCATGTCCCATTGGCCATGGCAAATCATGTTGTCAAGCCCAGATCCAAGAGGTGGAGAAACTGATGAAAACCATCATGGAGCATTTGTGGCCATTTTTTGCAATTAGTCACATATGACCTAACTGTCCCTAATAACAACTCTAACCAAATCATTACATACTTGAGCAGAGGATGAGCCCAGACAACCACATTTCACAGTTCTACTAGAATTCAGCATCCCTGTTCCATCCCTAGTTTCTGCAGGCTTAACAAGGCATTCTCATGCTTTCAGGTTGTAGGATGCGCCCGTGGACGGCCTGGTCAGAATGCACCAAACTGTGCGGAGGTGGAATTCAGGAACGTTACATGACTGTAAAGAAGAGATTCAAAAGCTCCCAGTTTACCAGCTGCAAAGACAAGAAGGAGATCAGAGCATGCAACGTTCATCCTTGTTAGCAAGGGTACGAGTTCCCCAGGGCTGCACTCTAGATTCCAGAGTCACCAATGGCTGGATTATTTGCTTGTTTAAGACAATTTAAATTGTGTACACTAGTTTTCATTTTTGCAGTGTGGTTCGCCCAGTAGTCTTGTGGATGCCAGAGACATCCTTTCTGAATACTTCTTGATGGGTACAGGCTGAGTGGGGCGCCCTCACCTCCAGCCAGCTCTCTTCCTGCGGAGGAGTAGTGTCAGCCACCTTGTACTAAACTGAAACATGTCCCTCTGGAGCTTCCACCTGGCCAGGCAGGACGGAGACCTTGACCTCCTCCACACGGAGAGGCAACCATGTTTGGAAGTGACTCTATGCCTGAGTCCCAGGGTGCGGCAGGTAGGAAACATTCTCAGATGAAGAGAGCAGATTCCCCGCATTCTCATCTTTGGCCTGTTCAATGAAACCATTGTTTGCCCATCATCTCTTCTTAGTGGAACTTTAGGTCTCTTTTCAAGTCTCCTCAGTCATCAATAGTTCCTGGGGAAAAACAGAGCTGGTAGACTTGAAGAGGAGCATTGATGTTGGGTGGCTTTTGTTCTTTCACTGAGAAATTCGGAATACATTTATCTCACCCCTAATATTGGTTCCTGATGCCCCCCACAAAAATAAATAAATTATGGCTGCTTTATTTAAACGTAAGGTAACTAGTTTTTACACCTGAGATAGATAAATAATAAGTTTAGAGTGTATTTTTCCCTTGCTTTTGGGGGTTCAGGGGAGTATGCACAATTCTTCTGGGAAGCCAGCCTTCTGAACTTTTTGGTACTAAATCCTTATTGGAACCAAGACAAAGGAAGCAAAATTGGTCTCTCTTTAGAGACCAATTTGCCTGAATTTTAAAATCTTCCTACACACATCTAGACTTTCAAGTCTACAAATCAGTTTTTAGCAAGAAAACATTTTTGCTATACAAACATTTTGCTAAGTCTGCCCAAAGCCCCCCCAAGGCATTCCTTCAACAAAATACAATCTCTGTACTTTAAAGTTATTTTAGTCACGAAATTTTATATGCAGAGAGAAAAAGTTATCAAGACAGAAAATCTAAGGGAAAGGAATATTATGGGATTAAGCTAAGCAAGCAATTCTGGTGGAAAGTCAAACCTGTCAGTGCTCCACACCAGGGCTGTGGTCCTCCCAGACATGCATAGCAACGGCCACAGGTTTACACTGCCTTCCCAGCAATTATAAGCACACCAGATTCGGGGAGACTGACCACCAAGGGATAGTGTAAAAGGACATTTTCTCAGTTGGGTCCATCAGCAGTTTTTCTTCCTGCATTTATTGTTGAAAACTATTGTTTCATTTCTTTTATAGGCCTTATTACTGCTTAATCCAAATGTGTGCCATTGGTGAGACACAATGCTCTGAATACACTAAGAATTTGTATTAAACAAACACATCAGGATATTTCCAAATACAACATAGTATAGTCCTGAATATGTACTTTAACACGAGAGACTATTCAATAAAAACTCACTGGGGCTTTCATGTCTTTCTTTAAGCTAAGTAAGTGTTCAGAAGGTTCTTTTTTATATTGTCCTCCATCTCCATCAATCATTTTCAATAAAAGATAGGGCTTTTGCTCCCTTGTTCTTGGAGGGACCATTATTACATCTCTGAACTACCTTTGTATCCAACGTGTTTTAAATCCTTAAATGAACTCCTTTCTCCCAAAAAAAAGCACAATATAAAGAAACACGATTTAATTTTCTACTTGGGGGGAAAAAAAGTCCTCATATAGAAGCGCCCACTTTTGCAATGTTGTTCTAAGCTATCTAACTCTCAACCCAGGATAAAGTTCCTTAAGCTGGTGATTCCTAATCCAAGGACAAGCCACCTTAGTGTCTCATGTTTGTATTTGGTCCCAGTTGGGTACATTTAAAATTCCTGATTTTGGAGACTTAAAACCAGGTTAATGGCTAAGAATGGGTAACAAGACTCTTGTTGGATTGTTTGTTTGCAACGGGGAATTTATAAAAGAAGCATCAAGTCTTTCTTACCAAAGTCTTGTTAGGTGGTTTGTAGTTCTTTTGGCTAACAAATCATTTTGGAAATAAAGACTTTTCACTACAAAAATGAAATTTGTTTGGACTTCCACTTGAGATAGTAAAGAGAGTATTAGACACCCAGTAAAAACTGCCATATGAAGAAGTTGTAATTGTTTGTTGTGTATATATTTTTTTCAATACCAAACCAGCTGTGATCCAATTTACATCCACATTTTAGGTTCAAAAGCAAGAAGCTGAGAGAGAGATTTCCCAGCCAGACATTGGTCACCTTGCCAGTGCATTTTATTTGAAGGGAATCTGTTGTAGCAAATGGGAATAAACCTGGGCTTCTATAGACCCAGAACTGAAAAAATAAACATTGTGCTGTTTTTAATTTGAACTTTGCATATTGAACATATTTTAGGGATACTCAGTCTATGTACTCCCTCCAGGAAGTAAGGGTACATTACACATTCTCACACAACTATAGCTCTCCAGAAATAATCCAGGTCAAGTGCATGGCTAAAATGTGCTACAGCTTGAGTTTGTTCCCACCAAAACTCATGCTTGAAATTTGATCCCCAAGGTGGCCGCGTTGGGAGGTGGGCCTAGTGGGAAGGGTTTGGGTCATGCAGGCATATCCCTCATGAATGGCTTGGTACCATTGTAGTGAAGCATTTCTCTCTCTAGACTGAATTAGTTCTCACAGAATTGTTCCCAAGGGAGTAGGCTGTTATGAAGCCAGGATGCCCCTTGGTTTTGCCTCTTCAAACACGTCCATGTCCCCTTTGACCTTCCCCGCTATGTTATGACACAGCATGAAAAGCCCTCAACAGAAATGGAGCAGATGCTGGCAACATGCTTCTTGTACTTCCTAGCCTGAAGAATCATGAGCTAAATAAAATAAACCTTTTTTCTTTATAAATTACCCAGCCTGAGGTATTGTTATAGGCAACATTAAAAGGACTAAGATGAGTATCAATACACAAAAATTCTCAAAGTCAAATTATTTCTGTGACTTATTTCTGTTTAGCCCACATTTCAGACAATGGTTAAAAAATTTTTTTTCTGAGATGGAGTTTCACTCTTGTTGCCCAGGCTGGAGTGCAATGGCACAATCTCAGTTCACTGCAACCTCCACCTCCCCAGTTAGTTCAAGCAATTCTCCTGCCTCAGCCTCCCGAGTAGCTGGGACTATAGGTGCCCGCCACCACGCCTGGCTAATTTTTTGTATTTTTAGTAGAGACAGGGTTTCTCCATGTTGGTCAGGCAGGTCTCGAACTCCCGACCTCAGGTGATCCATCTGCCTCAGCCTCCCAAAGTGCTGGGATTACAGGTGTGAGCCACCACGCCCAGCAAAAAAAAATGTTTTAAATAAAAAATCCAGCCTGGGCAACATGGCAAAGCCCTGTCTATACAAAAAATACAAAAAGTGTCTGGGTGCAGTGGCTCACGCCTGTAATCCCAGCAGGCTTTGGGGGGCAGAGGCAGGTGGATTATCTGAGGTCAGGAGTTTGAGACTTGCCTGGCCAACATGGTGAAACCCCATCTCTACTAAAAATACAAAAATTAGTTGAGCATGGTGGTGCGTACCTGTAGTCCCAGCTACTCGGGAGGCTGAGGCAGGAGAATCACTTGAACCAGGGTGGTGGAGGTCGCACCACCACACTCAAGCCTGGGCAACAGGGCGAGACCGTCTCCAAAAAAAAAAAAAAAAAAAAAGCCAGCGTGGTGGTGCATGCCTATAGTCCCAGCTACACTGGAAGCTGAGGTGAGAGAATCACCTGAACCCAAGAGGCAGTCTGCTGTGGGCCATGTTCATACCACTGCACTCCAGCCTGAATGACATAGCAAGACTCTTGTCTCAAAAAAAATCAGAACTCTCAAGACCTGTAGAAAGGCCTCTCCTCAGTTTATAATGGAATCTGACCATTAAAAGAGCTCAGCTTTGGAAGTTCAGCTACAAAGGAGCTAAATATTTATTCCCTAACGATAGACTCTGTTGTTCAAAAAAAAAAAAAACTAAACTAAACATTAATGTTTAATCCTTAATTATAACATAGACTCAAGGAAGACACAGTCATTTCCTCTATTTTGTTATGTGGTGCCATCAATTTTAATAAGAGAATGATTCATGTTGTTATTCATATTGCCGAATGTAGGGAGAATAAAAATAAGTCCCTTTTGAAAATGAGATGCAGTAACAAATTATAAATAGCAGCTGAATGCTAATTAGCATGAAGCTAATTCCTCAATTTACATCCTTTGAAATCTGAAAGCAAAAGATCTACACTGAAATGTCAAATTTAAATAATGACATCCTGCTTTAGAAACCCTGTTGGTTCAGAAGGCTTCACACGCTCTGTAGGGTGGAGAGCAGAGGTTGTGTCATGGTTCAGTACCACGGACCTAGGTTCAAACCACTGCTGCACCTGAGTACCTGTGAGGGTTGGGACCAGTTATTTTACCTTTTCTGGCCTTAGGCTTCGACACAAACTCGCTCCTACTAGCAGACACCTCTACTCCACCTCCACAATTTAGACAATTCTTACACATGCGTCTTGATGGTATCCTGTTGTAGGACTCATTGAAAGCCAACTGCACTCCACCCAACCCTCACTTCATAAATAAGTAAATGCATGCACTGTGTGAAGTTGGTTTGGGTTGCATTTCTGTCACTTATAACTGAAAATGTCATGACAAATAAAATATGCATGCATAATTTTACAGTTATCAGAGCAAAATGAAATTTGTCTTCACTTAACATTCATAATATTCATAATGTCTTAACATAAGATAGAACTCATTAACATTTTCTCATACTGTTCTAAATACTCCTAGTCTTTATAACTGATTGGTAATAGTTCTCATATTTTAAGCAGTTGCATGTTTAAGCAGTTTTTCTTTACCTCAAATAATTTGTAAGTATTCACAGAAGGGAAAAGGGTGAAAACATCTTATTCAAGTCTACTGACTCCAACACCTGGAGTTGGTATAAGCATAGTCCCTCTTTTTCTAGTGTTGGAGTGCAACTGTTACACAGTGGTCCTAACCTGGAATCACTAGCCTACAGAGGAAGTCAAAAGAGCCACCTGTGAAAAACACTCGACTCTCCTGCTCCCTTCCCCACTACACTAGTACTGCCCAAATCAAGACCTGCAGCCTGATAAGATCCACAAATGAGATAAACTGAAAGCAAGTGTTTAGAAACTTTTGACACTGCCATGATATACAGGAGAATAATTATTTTCCAAATAATTCATTTTTTATAACATTTAGAAAAGTATCAGTCCACAACACTGGAGACTAACAATCTTTTAACCTGGCCCTCCAATGCAGGTAAGTCTTGAGAAGCTGCACTGTGCCATTCTCCCCCATCAGAAAGGCATGTGCTAGTCTGCGAACTAGGTTTCTAAATTTCTCAAACGCTGAACGATCCAGGTGTGAATACCTAGTTCCAGATCTGCATACCTCCCTATCTGTGACTAAGTAACTTGCAGTGGCTTATTCTTATTCTTCTAACCTCCTACCCCGTAAAACAAGACAACTTCCCCATCTTGCTCTGCTTTTGCCACAGAATTTCTCAAAATAGCCCACACTTACTTCCTCCACATCCTTAGCCTCCAATCACACCTCAACTCACTATCATCTGGTTTCCACAACCAGAAGACTGAAATAAATCTAAGGAAGTCATCAGCAACCCGCACAAGACCAGTGCAGCCTCTCACTCCCCCATCCTCTGCACAGCACTCAATGCTTTCCACCACCTCCTTGGCTTCCTTCATACAACACCCTCGTGGTTCTCTCTAGTTTCTGGCTACTTCTCTTGGCTTTTTGCTGCCTCTTCATCTTCTACCTCCCATGTTGGTTTTCCCTAAAGTTTTACCCTTAGATCCTCTCCTCAAACACACTCTTCCTGGAGGATATTACCCATTCTTATCTCCTCAATCACTATGCTCAAAAGAGACAAATTCCAAATCTGCATTCCTAGTCCTAGCAGCCTCTTTTGACCTCTAATTCCCATTCCCCATTCCCAAATGCCTCCTGGACTAACCCTGTATGGGACTGTCACATAAATTTCTACCACTAGAGAGTTGCCTATACTCCTTAATTAATAGCACCACCACCTTCCTGGTCATCCAGGCAGTATTTTGGAGACTCAAACATCACTTGGATATCCCTCCAGTGTTCAGTCTCCTTCTCCTCATGTCACTGCAGTTCAGGTCTTCATCGTCTTTCTGAAATCATCCATTCATCAAATGGCTTTTCAGCACATGCCAGGCAATATAAACACAACAGACCTAATTCTGCCCTGAGTTTATAATACTAAGAGGACAGATTCCATGATTCCAACAACCTCTATCTGACTGCCAAACTTGCACTTCTCTGCCATTATGCTACCACTAGATTAGATCCAGGTATCTCCTGTTCAGAATCCTTGGCAGTTTCCCATTATACACAGAAGGGCCATCCTATTTAAAGCCCTCCACAACCTGATCCCAGTCTACTTTATATTTTTTTCCCATTGCCTGTAGAATTTTAGGCCAAGGTTCCAGTTCAGAATATACCCGGCATTCTGCCAACTCTGGGCCTTTCTCATCTTTCCACCCTCACCCTTCTCTCCTCTCCATCTCAAATCCTACCAATCCATCGAGCTCCAGCTTAAACACCAATTCTAGTTAAGAAGTTCCCTCAGATTTTCCAGGAGGAATATATGCTACAATCCCTTCTGCTGGACAACACTTTTTGAATGCTTTTCCTACTCTGCCTTGAAAGTGGGTCCCAGCATTTGTTTTTATCACTCTAAAACTTCCTGCCCTAGACTCTGAGTAATTTGAAAAAAAGGAAAATCTCCACATTTATCCATTTCCCCAGAATGCCTATTACTGCCATGAACAAAAAAAAAAAAAAAAAAAAAAAAAAAAAAAAAAAAAACTACATGCTCAGTCAAGTATTTTTAATTAAAATAACCTTTTGCTAAAAATTACTTTGAAATTTTAGAAGCCGTCACTGGTTAAATACCCTTAAGTGATTAAGTGATGTGTTTGAAAAAGACCATTTGATTATCATCTCCTTCTATTTACCTGCCAGTTATCTGGAGGTTGTTTGGTTTTTTTAGACAGTCTCGCTCTGTCACCAGGCTGAAGTGCAGTGGCACGATCTCAGCTCACTGCAACCTCCACCTCCCGGGTTCAAGCAATCCTGCCTCAGCCTCCTGAGTAGATGGGACTACAGGTGTGCACCACCACGCCCAGCTAATTTCTTGTATTTTTAGTAGAGGCAGGGTTTCACCATGTTAGCCAGGATGGTCTCAATCTCTTGACCTCATGATCCGCCAGCACTTTGGAAGGCCTGAGGCGGGTGATCACCTGAGATCAGGAGTTCAAGACCAACCTGGCCAACATGGCAAAACTTCATCTCTCCTAAAAATACAAAAATTAGCCAGCTATGGTGGCGCATGTCTGTAATCCCAGCTACTCAGGAGTCTGAGGCAGGAGAATCACTTGAACCCAAGAGGCAGAGGCTGCAGTGAGCCAAGATCGCACCACTCCACTCCGGACAACAGAGCAAAACTCCATCTGAAAATAAATAAATAAATAAATAAAGAGATGGGGTCTCACTATCAGGCTGATCATAGGATCACAGCTCTACTGCTGCCTCAAACTTCCTGGGCTAAAATACTCCTCCCACCTCAGTCTCCAGAGTAGCTGACACTACAGGCACATGCCACCATGCCCAGCTAATTTCTATTTTTACTTTTTTATAGAGACAGCATCTGGCTATGTTGCCTGGGGTGGTCTTGAACTCTTGGTCTCAAGCAATCCACGTGCCTTGTGGTCTCAAAGTGCTGGGATTACAGGCATGAGATACTATGCTTGGCCCCTACTTACCTGTTAAATGGGATCATTACGTATAGCGTATAGCTATGGGAAAAGAAATAAAATGAATTAAAACAAGTGGTGATAAACAGAAGAGGAGCAAGCTAGATTAAGTATATACAACCTTGTTACATCACATTTTAAAAGTCAAATGATAAAATAGTCAATAAGGGCACAATGTATGTCAATAAGGGCATAATGTCCAACTCTGAGATACTGTAAATCTCTAAACAAACAATATAGAAAGAAAACACCTAGAACACAAATTCATGACCATCCATTCAGGAAATACTGTCTGAAAGAACTTCCACATAAAGAGACTTAAGAGATTCTAAAGAATCGCTCAAATGCTAAATGTGCTATAATAAAGCAGGGCTGGCAAATCATGGCCTGTGGGTCAAATCCATCCCACCATCTGTTTTTGTACAGAATGGTTTTCACAATTGCAAAAAGAGAGTCATATTTCATGACATATGACAATGACATGAAACACAAACATCAGTATACACAGTTTTATCGGAACACAGCCACATTCATTCATTTAGACATTGCTTATGGCTGCTTCAGTGCTATAATGGCAGGCTAGACTAGTTGGGACAGAGATATAGCCTGCAAAGCCCAAGATGACACTTACAATCTGGCCCTTTATGAAAAAATTTGCGAACGCCCAATTATAGAGAAAAAATGGCCACACAGACAAGGACTATTCATTCCATGAGACTGGCCACTCTTTTTAAGAAAAGTTTCAAGTCAGAGATTTAAAAAGCTACAAGGCAAATGGGAAACACTTCAACTTTTAATCATGATGGAGTAACAGGAACCAGATTAACCCTCCTATCTTAGACAATTTAAAAACTGGACTAGGCCAGGCACAGTGGCTCATACCTGCAATCCCAGCACTTTGGGAGGCTGAGGCAGGTGGATCATGAGGTCAGGAGTTTGAAACCAGCCTGGCCAACATGGTGAAACCCCATCTCTACTAAAAATACAAGAATTAGCTGGGCATGGTGGTGCGGGCCTGTAATCCCAGCTACTCAGGAGGCTAAGGCAGGAGAATTGCTTGAACTTGGGAGCCAGAGGTTGCAGTGAGCCAAGATCGCACCACTGCACTCCAGCCTGGGCAACAGAACACGACTTTGTCTCGGAAGAAAAAAAAACTGGACTAGCCGGGTGTGGTGGCTCAAGGCTGTCATCCCAGCACTTTGGGAGGCCGAGGGGGGCGGATCACCTGAGGTCAGGAGTTCGAGACCAGACTGGCCAACATGGTGAAACCCCATCTCTACTAAAAATACAAAAATTAGCCAGGTATGGTGGCACATGCCTGTAATCCCAGCTATTCGGGAGGCTGAGGCAGGAGAATCTCTTGAACCCAGGAGGCGGAGGTTGCAGTGAGCTGAGATCACACCACTGCACTCCAGCCTGGGCAATAGAGCAAGACTCCATCTCAAAAAAAAAAAAAAAAAAAACTGGACTAAATACAACTGTTTTCAGACATTTTACACCAGATAGCAAAGGACTACAATCCTGATGGAAGGGAAAGAAGTAGGGTAAGCCTCAACACTGCCCTGGCCATCTGCCTGGAGGCACACTCCAGACTGTAGAGGGGATGGGGGATTCCATGTAGGACACAAATGTTTCCCTGAGCTGAAAGGAGACATTAAAGAACAGGAAGTCTGAAGCAACTAGAAGTCACAGGACAAAGTTGTGGTGAGAAGACAGCTACACATAAAAAGAGATCCAAAAACATGCATAGAGTCTATGAGTCTTTGCTGACTACTAAAATACATATGTCTAGGATGACAACTCCAGGAGGTTGGGCAAAGAATGATCCAGGAACTGTGAATAGAATGGTTCCCTAGAGCTCACACGGGGCTGGGAATTCTTTGAGTTCCCACAAGCCAAATTGATAATTCAGGGCATTCAGCAGAGAGACCCCCAAAAGGGTCATACTTTAGTAGTGGAGCTAAACTAGCCTGGGAAAAAGGCTACTTGAGACTGCATTAGCTTTAAAAGAAGTCTTGAAAGGATCAAACTGAAGTGCAGTCAGTAAATTAACGATCAGAACGAAACTCAAAGACGACAACAACATCTAGACACCCATCAACATAAAATACACAATGTCCTTCATCCAACCAAAATTTACTTGGCATGTGAAAAAAAAACAAAAAAAAAATGCGACCTATAGAGAAAAATCGGTCAGTAGAAACAAATCCAAAAATTATACAAGCAATAGAACCAGCAAAGACTTAAAACAGCTATTATAACTACGTTCAAATATTCAAAGCAGTCTTTCTCAATCACGGTTCTGTGAGAGAATTGAGCCCCACAGAAAGTTATTTGAGTAACTATTTTCTTGATTTTCCCAAGGATGGTACATGGCTGTGCCATTCTAGATGCAAAGGTACAATGCAAATTTTCTAAATGCAAATTGGGCCCTAATGCTGTATCTGTTGTGTGTTAATTCAGGGCTCAATGTTCTGCAAAACCAGTTGAGAGAGGCTGGTTAAGAGGAATACATGAACACAATGAAGAGAGAAGCAGAATATATATATATATGTGTGTATGTATGTATGTAAAAAGACCCAAATATAATTTCCAGGGGGAAAAAACCCCACAAAAAGTCCAAAATGAAAATTCACTGGATAGAATTCATAGCAGATTAAACAACAGCAGAAGAAATGGTTATGGGGATCGGGTGTAGTGCCTCCCCGCCTGTAATCCAAACACTTTGGGAGGCTGAGGCGGGCAGACAGCTTGAGTCCAGGAGTTTGACACCAGCTTAGGCAACAGGGCAAGACTTCATCTCTACACAAAGTACAAAAAGTAGCCAGGTGTGGTGGCATGTGCCTCTGTAGTTCCACCTACTCAAGAGGCTTAAGTGGGAG